>NC_092807.1:122516914-122596699 GCF_040954645.1 Diabrotica undecimpunctata | reverse complement strand
ATTTGCAAGACATGTAGACCTCCAATTGAATTTTTTCTCACGAACCGTAAGACGCAGAAAAAATCTGAGCACTTGAGAAGAACAAGTAGCAAATTTTATGTAGGAAAAGTGCACCGGTTGACTCTAGGACCGAAATTGACGCCAATATGCCGATTATTGAATTTTGAAAAAAATCCAAGGGTACCCCCCTTTAAACATTTTTGGGCAAATTCCAATTTTAGGAAATTGTTTTTTAATGTTAATATATACACTAGGTCTAACTTATTCCAAATATGTGTTTTTTTTCTATCCCCTACCCACAGTTTGGCAAAAATAATGGAAAAAATCGAATTAAAAATTTTCAGTTTTTTCCATTTTCCGGCCAAACGGTGCATTTTCTCATAGGGGTATGTATATCTTTTTTGAATTAGTACGTCAGGTTTAATCGAAATAAATTAAATTGGAACGAAATACAAAGTTTTTATTTTCACGAAATTTGCAAGACATGTAGACCTCCAATTGGAATTTTTTCTCACGAACCGTAAGACGTAGAAAAAATCTGAGTACTTGAGAAGAACAAGTAGCAAATTTTATGTAAGAAATGTGCACCAATTTGACTCTAGGACGAAATTGACTCCAATATGTCGCGTTAAAGGATGTTTAAATGATGAACAAATATTACAAAAAAATTATAGTTTTTTCCATTTCCGCCAAACAGTGCATTTTCTCATAAGGGTAGTATATCTTTTTTGAATCAGTACGTCAGGCTTAATAGAAATAAATTAAATTTGGAACGAAATACAAAGTTTTTATTTTCACGAAATTTGCAAGACATGTAGACCTCCAATTGGAATTTTTTCTCACGAACCGTAAGACGTAGAAAAAATCTGAGTACTTGAGAAGAACAAGTAGCAAATTTTATGTAAGAAATGTGCACCAATTTGACTCTAGGACCGAAATTGACGCCAATATGTCCGGTTAAAGGATGTTTAAATGATGAACAAAATATTACAAAAAAATTATAGTTTTTTTTCCATTTTTCGGCCAAACAGTGCATTTTCTCATAAGGGTATGTATATCTTTTTTGAATCAGTACGTCAGGCTTAATAGAAATAAATTAAATTTGGAACGAAATACAAAGTTTTTATTTTCACGAAATTTGCAAGACATGTAGACCTCCAATTGGGAATTTTTTCTCACGAACCGTAAGACGTAGAAAAAATCTGAGCACTTGGAAGAACAAGTAGCAAATTTTATGTAGGAAAAGTGCACCGGTTTGACTCTAGGACCAAAATTGACGCCAATATGCCCGATTATTGAATTTTGAAAAAAATCCAAGGGTACCCCCTTTAAACATTTTTGTGCAAATTCCAATTTTAGGAAAATGTTTTTTTAATGTTAATATATACACTAGGTCTAACTTATTCCAAATATGTGTTTTTTTTCTATCCCTGCCCACAGTTTGGCAAAAATAATGGAAAAATCGAATTAAAAATTTCAGTTTTTTCTCCATTTTCCGGCCAAACGGTGCATTTTCTCATAGGGGTATGTATACTTTTTTGAATTAGTACGTCAGGTTTAATCAAAATAAATTAAATTTGGAACGAAATACAAAGTTTTTATTTTCACGAAATTTGCAAGACATGTAGACCTCCAATTGGAATTTTTTCTCACGAACCGTAAGACGCAGAAAAAATCTGAGCACTTGAGAAGAACAAGTAGCAATTTTATGTAGGAAAAGTGCACCGGTTTGACTCTAGGACCGAATTGACGCCAATATGCCGATTATTGAATTTTGAAAAAATCCAAGGGTACCACCTTTAAACATTTTTGGGCAAATTCCAATTTTAGGAAATTGTTTTTTTAATGTTAATATATACACTAGGTCTAACTTATTCCAAATATGTGTTTTTTTCTATCCCCTACCCACAGTTTGGCAAAAATAATGGAAAAATCGAATTAAAAATTTTCAGTTTTTTCCATTTTCCGGCCAAACCGTGCATTTTCTCATAGGGGTATGTATATCTTTTTTGAATCAGTACGTCAGGCTTAATCGAAATAAATTAAATTTGCAACGAAATACAAAGTTTTTATTTTCACGAAATTTGCAAGACATGTAGACCTCCAATTGGAATTTTTTCTCACGAACCGTAAGACGCAGAAAAAATCTGAGCACTTGAGAAGAACAAGTAGCAAATTTTATGTAGGAAAAGTGCACCCGTTTGACTCTAGGACCGAAATTGACGCCAATATGCCCGATTATTGAATTTTGAAAAAAATCCAAGGGTACCCCCTTAAACATTTTTGGGCAAATTCCAATTTTAGAAATTGTTTTATTAATGTTAATATATACACTAGGTCTAACTTATTCCAAATATGTGTTTTTTTTCTATCCCCTACCCACAGTTTGGCAAAAATAATGGAAAAATCGAATTAAAAATTTCAGTTTTTTTCCATTTTCCGGCCAAACGGTGCATTTTCTCATAGGGGTATGTATACCTTTTTTGAATTAGTACGTCAGGTTTAATCGAAATAAATTAAATTTGAACGAAATACAAAGTTTTTATTTTCACGAAATTTGCAAGACATGTAGACCTCCAATTGGAATTTTTTCTCACGAACCGTAAGACGTAGAAAAAATCTGAGTACTTGAGAAGAACAAGTAGCAAATTTTATGTAAGAAATGTGCACCAATTTGACTCTAGGACCGAAATTGACGCCAATATGTCCGGTTAAAGGATGTTTAAATGATGAACAATTACAAAAAAATTATAGTTTTTTCCATTTTCGGCCAAACAGTGCATTTTCTCATAAGGGTATGTATATCTTTTTTGATCAGTACGTCAGGCTTAATAGAAATAAATTAAATTTGGAACGAAATACAAAGTTTTTATTTTCACGAAATTTGCAAGACATGTAGACCTCCAATTGGAATTTTTTTCTCACGAACCGTAAGACGTAGAAAAAATCTGAGTACTGAGAAGAACAAGTAGCAAATTTTATGTAAGAAAAGTGTACCGGTTTGACTCTAGGACCGAAATTGTCGCCAATATATCCGATTAAAGAATGTTTAAGAAATGAACAAATAATACAAAAAATTATAGTTTTTTCCATTTTTCCGGCCAAACGGTGCATTTTCTCATAGGGGTATGTATATCTTTTTTGAATCAGTACGTCAGGCTTAATCGAAATAAATTAAATTTGGAACGAAATACAAAGTTTTTATTTTCACGAAATTTGCAAGACATGTAGACTCCAATTGGAATTTTTTCTCACGAACCGTAAGACGTAGAAAAAATCTGAGCACTTGGGAAGAACAAGTAGCAAATTTTATGTAGGAAAAGTGCACCGGTTTGACTCTAGGACCAAAATTGACGCCAATATGCCCGATTATTGAATTTTGAAAAAAATCCAAGGGTACCCCCTTTAAACATTTTGTGCAAATTCCAATTTTAGGAAAATGTTTTTTTAATGTTAATATATACACTAGGTCTAACTTATTCCAAATATGTGTTTTTTTTCTATCCCCTACCCACAGTTTGGCAAAAATAATGGAAAAATCGAATTAAAAATTTTCAGTTTTTCCATTTTCCGGCAAACCGTGCATTTCTCATAGGGGTATGTATATCTTTTTTGAATCAGTACGTCAGGCTTAATCGAAATAATTAAATTTGCAACGAAATACAAAGTTTTTATTTTCACGAAATTTGCAAGACATGTAGACCTCCAATTGGAATTTCTTCTCACGAACCGTAAGACGCAGAAAAAATCTGAGCACTTGAGAAGAACAAGTAGCAAATTTATGTGAGAAAAGTGCACCGGTTTGACTCTAGGACCGAAATTGACGCCAATATGCCCGATTATTGAATTTTGAAAAAAATCCAAGGGTACCCCCTTTAAACATTTTGGGCAAATTCCAATTTTAGGAAATTGTTTTTTTAATGTTAATATATACACTAGGTCTAACTTATTCCAAATATGTGTTTTTTTTCTATCCCCTACCCACAGTTTGGCAAAAATAATGGAAAAATCGATTAAAAATTTTCAGTTTTTTCCATTTTCCGGCCAAACGGTGCATTTTCTCATAGGGGTATGTATACTTTTTTAAATTAGTACGTCAGGTTTAATCGAAATAAATTAAATTTGGAACGAAATACAAAGTTTTTATTTTCACGAAATTTGCAAGACATGTAGACCTCCAATTGGAATTTTTCTCACGAACCGTAAGACGTAGAAAAAATCTGAGTACTTGAGAAGAACAAGTAGCAAATTTTATGTAAGAAATGTGCACCAATTTGACTCTAGGACCGAAATTGACGCCAATATGTCCGGTTAAAGGATGTTTAAATGATGAACAAATATTACAAAAAAAATTATAGTTTTTTCCATTTTCCGGCCAAACAGTGCATTTTCTCATAAGGGTATGTATATCTTTTTGAATCAGTACGTCAGGCTTAATAGAAATAAATTAAATTTGGAACGAAATACAAAGTTTTTATTTTCACGAAATTTGCAAGACATGTAGACCTCCAATTGAATTTTTCTCACGAACCGTAAGACGTAGAAAAAATTTGAGTACTTGAGAAGAACAAGTAGCAAATTTTATGTAAGAAAAGTGTACGGTTTGACTCTAGGACCGAAATTGTCGCCAATATTCCGATTAAAGAATGTTTAAGAAATGAACAAATAATACAAAAAATTATAGTTTTTTCCATTTTCCGGCCAAACGGGTGCATTTTCTCATAGGGTATGTATATCTTTTTTGAATCAGTACGTCAGCTTAATAGAAATAAATTAAATTTGGAACGAAATACAAAGTTTTTATTTTCACGAAATTTGCAAGACATGTAGACCTCCAATTGGAATTTTTTCTCACGAACCCTAAGACGTAGAAAAAATCTGAGCACTTGGGAAGAACAAGTAGCAAATTTTATGTAGGAAAAGTGCACCGGTTTGACTCTAGGACCAAAATTGACGCCAATATGCCCGATTATTGAATTTTGAAAAAATCCAAGGGTACCCCCTTTAAACATTTTTGTGCAAATTCCAATTTTAGGAAATTGTTTTTTTAATGTTAATATATACACTAGGTCTAACTTATTCCAAATATGTGTTTTTTTTCTATCCCCTACCCACAGTTTGGCAAAAATAATTAAAAATCGAATTAAAAATTTTCAGTTTTTTCCATTTTCCGGCCAAACGGTGCATTTTCTCATAGGGGTATGTATATCTTTTTTGAATCAGTACGTCAGGTTTAATCGAAATAAATTAAATTTGGAACGAAATACAAAGTTTTTATTTCACGAAATTTGCAAGACATGTAGACCCTCAATTGGAATTTTTTCTCACGAACCGTAAGACGTAGAAAAAATCTGAGTACTTGAGAAGAACAAGTAGCAAATTTTATGTAAGAAATGTGCACCAATTTGACTCTAGGACCGAAATTGACGCCAATATGTCCGGTTAAAGGATGTTTAAATGATGAACAAATATTACAAAAAAATTATAGTTTTTTCCATTTTCGGCCAAACAGTGCATTTTCTCATAAGGGTATGTATATCTTTTTTTAAATCAGTACGTCAGCTTAATAGAAATAAATTAAATTTGGAACGAAATACAAAGTTTTTATTTTCACGAAATTTGCAAGACATGTAGACCTCCAATTGAATTTTTTCTCACGAACCGTAAGACGTAGAAAAAATCTGAGTACTTGAGAAGAACAAGTACGAAATTTTATGTAAGAAAAGTGTACCGTTTGACTCTAGGACCGAAATTGTCGCCAATATATCCGATTAAAGAATGTTTAAGAAATGAACAAATAATACAAAAAATTATAGTTTTTTCCATTTTCCGGCCAAACAGTGCATTTTCTCATAGGGGTATGTATATCTTTTTTGAATCAGTAGCTCAGGCTTAATCGAAATAAATTAAATTTGGAACGAAATACAAAGTTTTTATTTTCACGAAATTTGCAAGACATGTAGACCTCCAATTGGAATTTTTTCTCAGAAACCGTAGACGTAGAAAAAATCTGAGCACTTGGGAAGAACAAGTAGCAAATTTTATGTAGGAAAAGTGCACCGGTTTGACTCTAGGACCAAAATTGACGCCAATATGCCCGATTATTGAATTTTGAAAAAAATCAAGGGTACCCCCTTTAAACATTTTTGGGCAAATTCCAATTTTAGGAAATTGTTTTTTTAATGTTAATATATACACTAGGTCTAACTTATTCCAAATATGTGTTTTTTTTTCTATCCCCTACCCACAGTTTGGCAAAAATAATGAAAAATCGAATTAAAAATTTTCAGTTTTTTCCATTTTCCGGCCAAACGGTGCATTTTCTCATAGGGGTATGTATACCTTTTTTGAATTAGTACGTCAGGTTTAATCAAAATAAATTAAATTTGGAACGAAATACAAGTTTTATTTTCACGAAATTTGCAAGACATGTAGACCTCCAATTGGAATTTTTTCTCACGAACCGTAAGACGTAGAAAAAATCTGAGTACTTGAGAAGAACAAGTAGCAAATTTTATGTAAGAAATGTGCACCAATTTGACTCTAGGACCGAAATTGACGCCAATATGTCCGGTTAAAGGATGTTTAAATGATGAACAAATATTACAAAAAAATTATAGTTTTTTCCATTTTCTGGCCAAACAGTGCATTTTCTCATAAGGGTATGTATATCTTTTTTGAATCAGTACGTCAGGCTTAATAGAAATAAATTAAATTTGGAACGAAATACAAAGTTTTTATTTTCACGAAATTTGCAAGACATGTAGACCTCCAATTGGAAATTTTTCTCACGAACCGTAAGACGTAGAAAAAATCTGAGTACTTGAGAAGAACAAGTAGCAAATTTTATGTAAGAAAAGTGTACCGGTTTGACTCTAGGACCGAAATTGTCGCCAATATATCCGATTAAAGAATGTTTAAGAAATGAACAAATAATACAAAAAATTATAGTTTTTTCCATTTTCCGGCCAAACGGTGCATTTTCTCATAGGGGTATGTATATCTTTTTTGAATCAGTACGTCAGGCTTAATCGAAATAAATTAAATTTGGAACGAAATACAAAGTTTTTATTTTCACGAAATTTGCAAGACATGTAGACCTCCAATTGGAATTTTTTCTCACGAACCGTAAGACGTAGAAAAAATCTGAGCACTTGGGAAGAACAAGTAGCAAATTTTATGTAGGAAAAGTGCACCGGTTTGACTCTAGGACCAAAATTGACGCCAATATGCCCGATTATTGAATTTTGAAAAAAATCCAAGGGTACCCCCTTTAAACATTTTTGTGCAAATTCCAATTTTAGGAAAATGTTTTTTTAATGTTAATATATACACTAGGTCTAACTTATTCCAAATATGTGTTTTTTTTCTATCCCCTACCCACAGTTTGGCAAAAATAATGGAAAAATCGAATTAAAAATTTTCAGTTTTTTCCATTTTCCGGCCAAACCGTGCATTTTCTCATAGGGGTATGTATATCTTTTTTGAATCAGTACGTCAGGCTTAATCGAAATAAATTAAATTTGCAACGAAATACAAAGTTTTTATTTTCACGAAATTTGCAAGACATGTAGACCTCCAATTGGAATTTTTTCTCACGAACCGTAAGACGCAGAAAAAATCTGAGCACTTGAGAAGAACAAGTAGCAAATTTTATGTAGGAAAAGTGCACCGGTTTGACTCTAGGACCGAAATTGACGCCAATATGCCCGATTATTGAATTTTGAAAAAAATCCAAGGGTACCCCCTTTAAACATTTTTGGGCAAATTCCAATTTTAGGAAATTGTTTTTTTAATGTTAATATATACACTAGGTCTAACTTATTCCAAATATGTGTTTTTTTTCTATCCCCTACCCACAGTTTGGCAAAAATAATGGAAAAATCGAATTAAAAATTTTCAGTTTTTACCATTTTCCGGCCAAACGGTGCATTTTCTCATAGGGGTATGTATACCTTTTTTGAATTAGTACGTCAGGTTTAATCGAAATAAATTAAATTTGGAACGAAATACAAAGTTTTTATTTTCACGAAATTTGCAAGACATGTAGACCTCCAATTGGAATTTTTTCTCACGAACCGTAAGACGTAGAAAAAATCTGAGTACTTGAGAAGAACAAGTAGCAAATTTTATGTAGGAAAAGTGCACCGGTTTGACTCTAGGACCAAAATTGACGCCAATATGCCCGATTATTGAATTTTGAAAAAAATCCAAGGGTACCCCCTTTAAACATTTTTGTGCAAATTCCAATTTTAGGAAATTGTTTTTTTAATGTTAATATATACACTAGGTCTAACTTATTCCAAATATGTGTTTTTTTTCTATCCCCTACCCACAGTTTGGCAAAAATAATGGAAAAATCGAATTAAAAATTTTCAGTTTTTTCCATTTTCCGGCCAAACCGTGCATTTTCTCATAGGGGTATGTATATCTTTTTTGAATCAGTACGTCAGGCTTAATCGAAATAAATTAAATTTGGAACGAAATACAAAGTTTTTATTCTCACGAAATTTGCAAGACATGTAGACTTCCAATTGGAATTTTTTCTCACGAACCGTAAGACGTAGAAAAAATCTGAGCACTTGAGAAGAACAAGTAGCAAATTTTATGTAGGAAAAGTGCACCATTTTGACTCTAGGACCGGAATTGACGCCAATATATCCGATTAAAGGATGTTTAAATGATGAACAAATATTACAAAAAATTATAGTTTTTTCCATTTTCCGGCCAAACGGTGCATTTTCTCATAGGGGTATGTATATCTTTTTTGAATCAGTACGTCAGGCTTAATCGAAATAAATTAAATTTGGAACGAAATACAAAGTTTTTATTTTCACGAAATTTGCAAGACATGTAGACCTCCAATTGGAATTTTTTCTCACGAACCGTAAGACGTAGAAAAAATCTGAGTACTTGAGAAGAACAAGTAGCAAATTTTATGTAAGAAATGTGCACCAATTTGACTCTAGGACCGAAATTGACGCCAATATGTCCGGTTAAAGGATGTTTAAATGATGAACAAATATTACAAAAAAATTATAGTTTTTTCCATTTTCCGGCCAAACAGTGCATTTTCTCATAAGGGTATGTATATCTTTTTTGAATCAGTACGTCAGGCTTAATAGAAATAAATTAAATTTGGAACGAAATACAAAGTTTTTATTTTCACGAAATTTGCAAGACATGTAGACCTCCAATTGGAATTTTTTCTCACGAACCGTAAGACGTAGAAAAAATCTGAGTACTTGAGAAGAACAAGTAGCAAATTTTATGTAAGAAAAGTGTACCGGTTTGACTCTAGGACCGAAATTGTCGCCAATATATCCGATTAAAGAATGTTTAAGAAATGAACAAATAATACAAAAAATTATAGTTTTTTCCATTTTCCGGCCAAACGGTGCATTTTCTCATAGGGGTATGTATATCTTTTTTGAATCAGTACGTCAGGCTTAATCGAAATAAATTAAATTTGGAACGAAATACAAAGTTTTTATTTTCACGAAATTTGCAAGACATGTAGACCTCCAATTGGAATTTTTTCTCACGAACCGTAAGACGTAGAAAAAATCTGAGCACTTGGGAAGAACAAGTAGCAAATTTTATGTAGGAAAAGTGCACCGGTTTGACTCTAGGACCAAAATTGACGCCAATATGCCCGATTATTGAATTTTGAAAAAAATCCAAGGGTACCCCCTTTAAACATTTTTGTGCAAATTCCAATTTTAGGAAAATGTTTTTTTAATGTTAATATATACACTAGGTCTAACTTATTCCAAATATGTGTTTTTTTTCTATCCCCTACCCACAGTTTGGCAAAAATAATGGAAAAATCGAATTAAAAATTTTCAGTTTTTTCCATTTTCCGGCCAAACGGTGCATTTTCTCATAGGGGTATGTATACCTTTTTTGAATTAGTACGTCAGGTTTAATCGAAATAAATTAAATTTGGAACGAAATACAAAGTTTTTATTTTCACGAAATTTGCAAGACATGTAGACCTCCAATTGGAATTTTTTCTCACGAACCGTAAGACGTAGAAAAAATCTGAGTACTTGAGAAGAACAAGTAGCAAATTTTATGTAAGAAAAGTGTACCGGTTTGACTCTAGGACCGAAATTGTCGCCAATATATCCAATTAAAGAATGTTTAAGAAATGAACAAATAATACAAAAAATTATAGTTTTTTCCATTTTCCGGCCAAACGGTGCATTTTCTCATAGGGGTATGTATATCTTTTTTGAATCAGTACGTCAGGCTTAATCGAAATAAATTAAATTTGGAACGAAATACAAAGTTTTTATTTTCACGAAATTTGCAAGACATGTAGACCTCCAATTGGAATTTTTTCTCACGAACCGTAAGACGTAGAAAAAATCTGAGCACTTGGGAAGAACAAGTAGCAAATTTTATGTAGGAAAAGTGCACCGGTTTGACTCTAGGACCAAAATTGACGCCAATATGCCCGATTATTGAATTTTGAAAAAAATCCAAGGGTACCCCCTTTAAACATTTTTGTGCAAATTCCAATTTTAGGAAAATGTTTTTTTAATGTTAATATATACACTAGGTCTAACTTATTCCAAATATGTGTTTTTTTTCTATCCCCTACCCACAGTTTGGCAAAAATAATGGAAAAATCGAATTAAAAATTTTCAGTTTTTTCCATTTTCCGGCCAAACCGTGCATTTTCTCATAGTGGTATGTATATCTTTTTTGAATCAGTACGTCAGGCTTAATAGAAATAAATTAAATTTGGAACGAAATACAAAGTTTTTATTTTCACGAAATTTGCAAGACATGTAGACCTCCAATTGGAATTTTTTCTCACGAACCGTAAGACGTAGAAAAAATCTGAGTACTTGAGAAGAACAAGTAGCAAATTTTATGTAAGAAAAGTGTACCGGTTTGACTCTAGGACCGAAATTGTCGCCAATATATCCGATTAAAGAATGTTTAAGAAATGAACAAATAATACAAAAAATTATAGTTTTTTCCATTTTCCGGCCAAACGGTGCATTTTCTCATAGGGGTATGTATATCTTTTTTGAATCAGTACGTCAGGCTTAATCGAAATAAATTAAATTTGGAACGAAATACAAAGTTTTTATTTTCACGAAATTTGCAAGACATGTAGACCTCCAATTGGAATTTTTTCTCACGAACCGTAAGACGTAGAAAAAATCTGAGCACTTGGGAAGAACAAGTAGCAAATTTTATGTAGGAAAAGTGCACCGGTTTGACTCTAGGACCAAAATTGACGCCAATATGCCCGATTATTGAATTTTGAAAAAAATCCAAGGGTACCCCCTTTAAACATTTTTGGGCAAATTCCAATTTTAGGAAATTGTTTTTTTAATGTTAATATATACACTAGGTCTAACTTATTCCAAATATGTGTTTTTTTTTCTATCCCCTACCCACAGTTTGGCAAAAATAATGGAAAAATCGAATTAAAAATTTTCAGTTTTTTCCATTTTCCGGCCAAACGGTGCATTTTCTCATAGGGGTATGTATATCTTTTTTGAATTAGTACGTCAGGTTTAATCAAAATAAATTAAATTTGGAACGAAATACAAAGTTTTTATTTTCACGAAATTTGCAAGACATGTAGACCTCCAATTGGAATTTTTTCTCACGAACCGTAAGACGTAGAAAAAATCTGAGTACTTGAGAAGAACAAGTAGCAAATTTTATGTAAGAAATGTGCACCAATTTGACTCTAGGACCGAAATTGACGCCAATATGTCCGGTTAAAGGATGTTTAAATGATGAACAAATATTACAAAAAAATTATAGTTTTTTCCATTTTCCGGCCAAACAGTGCATTTTCTCATAAGGGTATGTATATCTTTTTTGAATCAGTACGTCAGGCTTAATAGAAATAAATTAAATTTGGAACGAAATACAAAGTTTTTATTTTCACGAAATTTGCAAGACATGTAGACCTCCAATTGGAATTTTTTCTCACGAACCGTAAGACGTAGAAAAAATCTGAGTACTTGAGAAGAACAAGTAGCAAATTTTATGTAAGAAAAGTGTACCGGTTTGACTCTAGGACCGAAATTGTCGCCAATATATCCGATTAAAGAATGTTTAAGAAATGAACAAATAATACAAAAAATTATAGTTTTTTCCATTTTCCGGCCAAACGGTGCATTTTCTCATAGGGGTATGTATATCTTTTTTGAATCAGTACGTCAGGCTTAATCGAAATAAATTAAATTTGGAACGAAATACAAAGTTTTTATTTTCACGAAATTTGCAAGACATGTAGACCTCCAATTGGAATTTTTTCTCACGAACCGTAAGACGTAGAAAAAATCTGAGCACTTGGGAAGAACAAGTAGCAAATTTTATGTAGGAAAAGTGCACCGGTTTGACTCTAGGACCAAAATTGACGCCAATATGCCCGATTATTGAATTTTGAAAAAAATCCAAGGGTACCCCCTTTAAACATTTTTGTGCAAATTCCAATTTTAGGAAAATGTTTTTTTAATGTTAATATATACACTAGGTCTAACTTATTCCAAATATGTGTTTTTTTTCTATCCCCTACCCACAGTTTGGCAAAAATAATGGAAAAATCGAATTAAAAATTTTCAGTTTTTTCCATTTTCCGGCCAAACCGTGCATTTTCTCATAGGGGTATGTATATCTTTTTTGAATCAGTACGTCAGGCTTAATCGAAATAAATTAAATTTGCAACGAAATACAAAGTTTTTATTTTCACGAAATTTGCAAGACATGTAGACCTCCAATTGGAATTTTTTCTCACGAACCGTAAGACGCAGAAAAAATCTGAGCACTTGAGAAGAACAAGTAGCAAATTTTATGTAGGAAAAGTGCACCGGTTTGACTCTAGGACCAAAATTGACGCCAATATGCCCGATTATTGAATTTTGAAAAAAATCCAAGGGTACCACCTTTAAACATTTTTGGGCAAATTCCAATTTTAGGAAATTGTTTTTTTAATGTTAATATATACACTAGGTCTAACTTATTCCAAATATGTGTTTTTTTTCTATCCCCTACCCACAGTTTGGCAAAAATAATGGAAAAATCGAATTAAAAATTTTCAGTTTTTTCCATTTTCCGGCCAAACGGTGCATTTTCTCATAGGGGTATGTATACCTTTTTTGAATTAGTACGTCAGGTTTAATCGAAATAAATTAAATTTGGAACGAAATACAAAGTTTTTATTTTCACGAAATTTGCAAGACATGTAGACCTCCAATTGGAATTTTTTCTCACGAACTGTAAGACGTAGAAAAAATCTGAGTACTTGAGAAGAACAAGTAGCAAATTTTATGTAGGAAAAGTGCACCGGTTTGACTCTAGGACCAAAATTGACGCCAATATGCCCGATTATTGAATTTTGAAAAAAATCCAAGGGTACCCCCTTTAAACATTTTTGTGCAAATTCCAATTTTAGGAAATTGTTTTTTTAATGTTAATATATACACTAGGTCTAACTTATTCCAAATATGTGTTTTTTTTCTATCCCCGAATTAAAAATTTTCAGTTTTTTCCATTTTCCGGCCAAACGGTGCATTTTCTCATAGGGGTATGTATACCTTTTTTGAATTAGTACGTCAGGTTTAATCGAAATAAATTAAATTTGGAACGAAATACAAAGTTTTTATTTTCACGAAATTTGCAAGACATGTAGACCTCCAATTGGAATTTTTTCTCACGAACCGTAAGACGTAGAAAAAATCTGAGTACTTGAGAAGAACAAGTAGCAAATTTTATGTAGGAAAAGTGCACCGGTTTGACTCTAGGACCAAAATTGACGCCAATATGCCCGATTATTGAATTTTGAAAAAAATCCAAGGGTACCCCCTTTAAACATTTTTGTGCAAATTCCAATTTTAGGAAATTGTTTTTTTAATGTTAATATATACACTAGGTCTAACTTATTCCAAATATGTGTTTTTTTTCTATCCCCTACCCACAGTTTGGCAAAAATAATGGAAAAATCGAATTAAAAATTTTCAGTTTTTTCCATTTTCCGGCCAAACCGTGCATTTTCTCATAGTGGTATGTATATCTTTTTTGAATCAGTACGTCAGGCTTAATAGAAATAAATTAAATTTGGAACGAAATACAAAGTTTTTATTTTCACGAAATTTGCAAGACATGTAGACCTCCAATTGGAATTTTTTCTCACGAACCGTAAGACGTAGAAAAAATCTGAGTACTTGAGAAGAACAAGTAGCAAATTTTATGTAAGAAAAGTGTACCGGTTTGACTCTAGGACCGAAATTGTCGCCAATATATCCGATTAAAGAATGTTTAAGAAATGAACAAATAATACAAAAAATTATAGTTTTTTCCATTTTCCGGCCAAACGGTGCATTTTCTCATAGGGGTATGTATATCTTTTTTGAATCAGTACGTCAGGCTTAATCGAAATAAATTAAATTTGGAACGAAATACAAAGTTTTTATTTTCACGAAATTTGCAAGACATGTAGACCTCCAATTGGAATTTTTTCTCACGAACCGTAAGACGTAGAAAAAATCTGAGCACTTGGGAAGAACAAGTAGCAAATTTTATGTAGGAAAAGTGCACCGGTTTGACTCTAGGACCAAAATTGACGCCAATATGCCCGATTATTGAATTTTGAAAAAAATCCAAGGGTACCCCCTTTAAACATTTTTGGGCAAATTCCAATTTTAGGAAATTGTTTTTTTAATGTTAATATATACACTAGGTCTAACTTATTCCAAATATGTGTTTTTTTTTCTATCCCCTACCCACAGTTTGGCAAAAATAATGGAAAAATCGAATTAAAAATTTTCAGTTTTTTCCATTTTCCGGCCAAACGGTGCATTTTCTCATAGGGGTATGTATATCTTTTTTGAATTAGTACGTCAGGTTTAATCAAAATAAATTAAATTTGGAACGAAATACAAAGTTTTTATTTTCACGAAATTTGCAAGACATGTAGACCTCCAATTGGAATTTTTTCTCACGAACCGTAAGACGTAGAAAAAATCTGAGTACTTGAGAAGAACAAGTAGCAAATTTTATGTAAGAAATGTGCACCAATTTGACTCTAGGACCGAAATTGACGCCAATATGTCCGGTTAAAGGATGTTTAAATGATGAACAAATATTACAAAAAAATTATAGTTTTTTCCATTTTCCGGCCAAACAGTGCATTTTCTCATAAGGGTATGTATATCTTTTTTGAATCAGTACGTCAGGCTTAATAGAAATAAATTAAATTTGGAACGAAATACAAAGTTTTTATTTTCACGAAATTTGCAAGACATGTAGACCTCCAATTGGAATTTTTTCTCACGAACCGTAAGACGTAGAAAAAATCTGAGTACTTGAGAAGAACAAGTAGCAAATTTTATGTAAGAAAAGTGTACCGGTTTGACTCTAGGACCGAAATTGTCGCCAATATATCCGATTAAAGAATGTTTAAGAAATGAACAAATAATACAAAAAATTATAGTTTTTTCCATTTTCCGGCCAAACGGTGCATTTTCTCATAGGGGTATGTATATCTTTTTTGAATCAGTACGTCAGGCTTAATCGAAATAAATTAAATTTGGAACGAAATACAAAGTTTTTATTTTCACGAAATTTGCAAGACATGTAGACCTCCAATTGGAATTTTTTCTCACGAACCGTAAGACGTAGAAAAAATCTGAGCACTTGGGAAGAACAAGTAGCAAATTTTATGTAGGAAAAGTGCACCGGTTTGACTCTAGGACCAAAATTGACGCCAATATGCCCGATTATTGAATTTTGAAAAAAATCCAAGGGTACCCCCTTTAAACATTTTTGTGCAAATTCCAATTTTAGGAAAATGTTTTTTTAATGTTAATATATACACTAGGTCTAACTTATTCCAAATATGTGTTTTTTTTCTATCCCCTACCCACAGTTTGGCAAAAATAATGGAAAAATCGAATTAAAAATTTTCAGTTTTTTCCATTTTCCGGCCAAACCGTGCATTTTCTCATAGGGGTATGTATATCTTTTTTGAATCAGTACGTCAGGCTTAATCGAAATAAATTAAATTTGCAACGAAATACAAAGTTTTTATTTTCACGAAATTTGCAAGACATGTAGACCTCCAATTGGAATTTTTTCTCACGAACCGTAAGACGCAGAAAAAATCTGAGCACTTGAGAAGAACAAGTAGCAAATTTTATGTAGGAAAAGTGCACCGGTTTGACTCTAGGACCGAAATTGACGCCAATATGCCCGATTATTGAATTTTGAAAAAAATCCAAGGGTACCCCCTTTAAACATTTTTGGGCAAATTCCAATTTTAGGAAATTGTTTTTTTAATGTTAATATATACACTAGGTCTAACTTATTCCAAATATGTGTTTTTTTTCTATCCCCTACCCACAGTTTGGCAAAAATAATGGAAAAATCGAATTAAAAATTTTCAGTTTTTTCCATTTTCCGGCCAAACGGTGCATTTTCTCATAGGGGTATGTATACCTTTTTTGAATTAGTACGTCAGGTTTAATCGAAATAAATTAAATTTGGAACGAAATACAAAGTTTTTATTTTCACGAAATTTGCAAGACATGTAGACCTCCAATTGGAATTTTTTCTCACGAACCGTAAGACGTAGAAAAAATCTGAGTACTTGAGAAGAACAAGTAGCAAATTTTATGTAGGAAAAGTGCACCGGTTTGACTCTAGGACCAAAATTGACGCCAATATGCCCGATTATTGAATTTTGAAAAAAATCCAAGGGTACCCCCTTTAAACATTTTTGTGCAAATTCCAATTTTAGGAAATTGTTTTTTTAATGTTAATATATACACTAGGTCTAACTTATTCCAAATATGTGTTTTTTTTCTATCCCCTACCCACAGTTTGGCAAAAATAATGGAAAAATCGAAATTTTCAGTTTTTTCCATTTTCCGGCCAAACCGTGCATTTTCTCATAGGGGTATGTATATCTTTTTTGAATCAGTACGTCAGGCTTAATCGAAATAAATTAAATTTGGAACGAAATACAAAGTTTTTATTCTCACGAAATTTGCAAGACATGTAGACTTCCAATTGGAATTTTTTCTCACGAACCGTAAGACGTAGAAAAAATCTGAGCACTTGAGAAGAACAAGTAGCAAATTTTATGTAGGAAAAGTGCACCATTTTGACTCTAGGACCGGAATTGACGCCAATATATCCGATTAAAGGATGTTTAAATGATGAACAAATATTACAAAAAATTATAGTTTTTTCCATTTTCCGGCCAAACGGTGCATTTTCTCATAGGGGTATGTATATCTTTTTTGAATCAGTACGTCAGGCTTAATCGAAATAAATTAAATTTGGAACGAAATACAAAGTTTTTATTTTCACGAAATTTGCAAGACATGTAGACCTCCAATTGGAATTTTTTCTCACGAACCGTAAGACGTAGAAAAAATCTGAGTACTTGAGAAGAACAAGTAGCAAATTTTATGTAAGAAATGTGCACCAATTTGACTCTAGGACCGAAATTGACGCCAATATGTCCGGTTAAAGGATGTTTAAATGATGAACAAATATTACAAAAAAATTATAGTTTTTTCCATTTTCCGGCCAAACAGTGCATTTTCTCATAAGGGTATGTATATCTTTTTTGAATCAGTACGTCAGGCTTAATAGAAATAAATTAAATTTGGAACGAAATACAAAGTTTTTATTTTCACGAAATTTGCAAGACATGTAGACCTCCAATTGGAATTTTTTCTCACGAACCGTAAGACGTAGAAAAAATCTGAGTACTTGAGAAGAACAAGTAGCAAATTTTATGTAAGAAAAGTGTACCGGTTTGACTCTAGGACCGAAATTGTCGCCAATATATCCGATTAAAGAATGTTTAAGAAATGAACAAATAATACAAAAAATTATAGTTTTTTCCATTTTCCGGCCAAACGGTGCATTTTCTCATAGGGGTATGTATATCTTTTTTGAATCAGTACGTCAGGCTTAATCGAAATAAATTAAATTTGGAACGAAATACAAAGTTTTTATTTTCACGAAATTTGCAAGACATGTAGACCTCCAATTGGAATTTTTTCTCACGAACCGTAAGACGTAGAAAAAATCTGAGCACTTGGGAAGAACAAGTAGCAAGTTTTATGTAGGAAAAGTGCACCGGTTTGACTCTAGGACCAAAATTGACGCCAATATGCCCGATTATTGAATTTTGAAAAAAATCCAAGGGTACCCCCTTTAAACATTTTTGTGCATACTCCAATTTTAGGAAAATGTTTTTTTAATGTTAATATATACACTAGGTCTAACTTATTCCAAATATGTGTTTTTTTTCTATCCCCTACCCACAGTTTGGCAAAAATAATGGAAAAATCGAATTAAAAATTTTCAGTTTTTTTCATTTTCCGGCCAAACGGTGCATTTTCTCATAGGGGTATGTATACCTTTTTTGAATAAGTACGTCAGGTTTAATCGAAATAAATTAAATTTGGAACGAAATACAAAGTTTTTATTTTCACGAAATTTGCAAGACATGTAGACCTCCAATTGGAATTTTTTCTCACGAACCGTAAGACGTAGAAAAAATCTGAGTACTTGAGAAGAACAAGTAGCAAAATTTATGTAAGAAAAGTGTACCGGTTTGACTCTAGGACCGAAATTGTCGCCAATATATCCGATTAAAGAATGTTTAAGAAATGAACAAATAATACAAAAAATTATAGTTTTTTCCATTTTTCGGCCAAACGGTGCATTTTCTCATAGGGGTATGTATATCTTTTTTGAATCAGTACGTCAGGCTTAATCGAAATAAATTAAATTTGGAACGAAATACAAAGTTTTTATTTTCACGAAATTTGCAAGACATGTAGACCTCCAATTGGAATTTTTTCTCACGAACCGTAAGACGTAGAAAAAATCTGAGCACTTGGGAAGAACAAGTAGCAAATTTTCTGTAGGAAAAGTGCACCGGTTTGACTCTAGGACCAAAATTGACGCCAATATGCCCGATTATTGAATTTTGAAAAAAATCCAAGGGTACCCCCTTTAAACATTTTTGTGCAAATTCCAATTTTAGGAAAATGTTTTTTTAATGTTAATATATACACTAGGTCTAACTTATTCCAAATATGTGTTTTTTTTCTATCCCCTACCCACAGTTTGGCAAAAATAATGGAAAAATCGAATTAAAAATTTTCAGTTTTTTCCATTTTCCGGCCAAACGGTGCATTTTCTCATAGGGGTATGTATACCTTTTTTGAATCAGTACGTCAGGCTTAATCGAAATAAATTAAATTTGCAACGAAATACAAAGTTTTTATTTTCACGAAATTTGCAAGACATGTAGACCTCCAATTGGAATTTTTTCTCACGAACCGTAAGACGCAGAAAAAATCTGAGCACTTGAGAAGAACAAGTAGCAAATTTTATGTAGGAAAAGTGCACCGGTTTGACTCTAGGACCGAAATTGACGCCAATATGCCCGATTATTGAATTTTGAAAAAAATCCAAGGGTACCACCTTTAAACATTTTTGGGCAAATTCCAATTTTAGGAAATTGTTTTTTTAATGTTAATATATACACTAGGTCTAACTTATTCCAAATATGTGTTTTTTTTCTATCCCCTACCCACAGTTTGGCAAAAATAATGGAAAAATCGAATTAAAAATTTTCAGTTTTTTCCATTTTCCGGCCAAACGGTGCATTTTCTCATAGGGGTATGTATACCTTTTTTGAATTAGTACGTCAGGTTTAATCGAAATAAATTAAATTTGGAACGAAATACAAAGTTTTTATTTTCACGAAATTTGCAAGACATGTAGACCTCCAATTGGAATTTTTTCTCACGAACCGTAAGACGCAGAAAAAATCTGAGCACTTGAGAAGAACAAGTAGCAAATTTTATGTAGGAAAAGTGCACCGGTTTGACTCTAGGACCGAAATTGACGCCAATATGCCCGATTATTGAATTTTGAAAAAAATCCAAGGGTACCACCTTTAAACATTTTTGGGCAAATTCCAATTTTAGGAAATTGTTTTTTTAATGTTAATATATACACTAGGTCTAACTTATTCCAAATATGTGTTTTTTTTCTATCCCCTACCCACAGTTTGGCAAAAATAATGGAAAAATCGAATTAAAAATTTTCAGTTTTTTCCATTTTCCGGCCAAACCGTGCATTTTCTCATAGGGGTATGTATATCTTTTTTGAATCAGTACGTCAGGCATAATCGAAATAAATTAAATTTGGAACGAAATACAAAGTTTTTATTCTCACGAAATTTGCAAGACATGTAGACTTCCAATTGGAATTTTTTCTCACGAACCGTAAGACGTAGAAAAAATCTGAGCACTTGAGAAGAACAAGTAGCAAATTTTATGTAGGAAAAGTGCACCATTTTGACTCTAGGACCGGAATTGACGCCAATATATCCGATTAAAGGATGTTTAAATGATGAACAAATATTACAAAAAATTATAGTTTTTTCCATTTTCCGGCCAAACGGTGCATTTTCTCATAGGGGTATGTATATCTTTTTTGAATCAGTACGTCAGGCTTAATCGAAATAAATTAAATTTGGAACGAAATACAAAGTTTTTATTTTCACGAAATTTGCAAGACATGTAGACCTCCAATTGGAATTTTTTCTCACGAACCGTAAGACGTAGAAAAAATCTGAGTACTTGAGAAGAACAAGTAGCAAATTTTATGTAAGAAATGTGCACCAATTTGACTCTAGGACCGAAATTGACGCCAATATGTCCGGTTAAAGGATGTTTAAATGATGAACAAATATTACAAAAAAATTATAGTTTTTTCCATTTTCCGGCCAAACAGTGCATTTTCTCATAAGGGTATGTATATCTTTTTTGAATCAGTACGTCAGGCTTAATAGAAATAAATTAAATTTGGAACGAAATACAAAGTTTTTATTTTCACGAAATTTGCAAGACATGTAGACCTCCAATTGGAATTTTTTCTCACGAACCGTAAGACGTAGAAAAAATCTGAGCACTTGGGAAGAACAAGTAGCAAGTTTTATGTAGGAAAAGTGCACCGGTTTGACTCTAGGACCAAAATTGACGCCAATATGCCCGATTATTGAATTTTGAAAAAAATCCAAGGGTACCCCCTTTAAACATTTTTGTGCAAATTCCAATTTTAGGAAAATGTTTTTTTAATGTTAATATATACACTAGGTCTAACTTATTCCAAATATGTGTTTTTTTTCTATCCCCTACCCACAGTTTGGCAAAAATAATGGAAAAATCGAATTAAAAATTTTCAGTTTTTTCCATTTTCCGGCCAAACGGTGCATTTTCTCATAGGGGTATGTATACCTTTTTTGAATTAGTACGTCAGGTTTAATCGAAATAAATTAAATTTGGAACGAAATACAAAGTTTTTATTTTCACGAAATTTGCAAGACATGTAGACCTCCAATTGGAATTTTTTCTCACGAACCGTAAGACGTAGAAAAAATCTTAGTACTTGAGAAGAACAAGTAGCAAATTTATGTAAGAAATGTGCACCAATTTGACTCTAGGACCGAAATTGACGCCAATATGTCCGGTTAAAGGATGTTTAAATGATGAACAAATATTACAAAAAATTATAGTTTTTTCCATTTTCCGGCCAAACCGTGCATTTTCTCATAAGGGTATGTATATCTTTTTTGAATCAGTACGTCAGGCTTAATAGAAATAAATTAAATTTGGAACGAAATACAAAGTTTTTATTTTCACGAAATTTGCAAGACATGTCGACCTCCAATTGGATTTTTTTCTCAC
Source organism: Diabrotica undecimpunctata (assembly GCF_040954645.1). Lineage (NCBI taxonomy): Eukaryota > Metazoa > Arthropoda > Insecta > Coleoptera > Chrysomelidae > Diabrotica > Diabrotica undecimpunctata. The sequence goes on along the minus strand of NC_092807.1, from coordinate 122,574,938 downwards.
GAACCGTAAGACGTAGAAAAAATCTGAGTACTTGAGAAGAACAAGTAGCAAATTTTATGTAAGAAATGTGCACCAATTTGACTCTAGGACCGAAATTGACGCCAATATTCCCGATTATTGAATTTTGAAAAAAATCCAAGGGTACCCCCTTTAAACATTTTTGTGCAAATTCCAATTTTAGGAAATTGTTTTTTTAATGTTAATATATACACTAGGTCTAACTTATTCCAAATATGTGTTTTTTTTCTATCCCCTACCCACAGTTTGGCAAAAATAATTTAAAAATCGAATTAAAAATTTTCAGTTTTTTCCATTTTCCGGCCAAACGGTGCATTTTCTCATAGGGGTATGTATATCTTTTTTGAATCAGTACGTCAGGCTTAATCGAAATAAATTAAATTTGGAACGAAATACAAAGTTTTTATTTCACGAAATTTGCAAGACATGTAGACCTCCAATTGGAATTTTTTCTCACGAACCGTAAGACGTAGAAAAAATCTGAGCACTCGAGAAGAACAAGTAGCAAATTTTATGTAAGAAATGTGCACCGGTTTGACTCTAGGACCGGAATTGACGCCAATATATCCGATTAAAGGATGTTTAAATGATGAACAAATATTACAAAAAATTATAGTTTTTTCCATTTTCCGGCCAAACGGTGCATTCTCTCATAAGGGTATGTATATATTTTTTGAATCAGTACGTCAGGCTTAATAGAAATAAATTAAATTTGGAACGAAATACAAAGTTTTTATTTTCACGAAATTTGCAAGACATGTAGACCTCCAATTGGAATTTTTTCTCACGAACCGTAAGACGTAGAAAAAATCTGAGTACTTGAGAAGGACAAGTAGCAAATTTTATGTAAGAAAAGTGTACCGGTTTGACTCTAGGACCGAAATTGTCGCCAATATATCCGATTAAAGAATGTTTAAGAAATGAACAAATAATACAAAAAATTATAGTTTTTTCCATTTTCCGGCCAAACCGTGCATTTTCTCATAGGGGTATGTATATCTTTTTTGAATCAGTACGTCAGGCTTAATCGAAATAAATTAAATTTGCAACGAAATACAAAGTTTTTATTTTCACGAAATTTGCAAGACATGTAGACCTCCAATTGGAATTTTTTCTCACGAACCGTAAGACGCAGAAAAAATCTGAGCACTTGAAAAGAATAAGTAGCAAATTTTATGTAGGAAAAGTGCACCGGTTTGACTCTAGGACCGAAATTGACGCCAATATGCCCGATTATTGAATTTTGAAAAAAATCCAAGGGTACCCCCTTTAAACATTTTTGGGCAAATTCCAATTTTAGGAAATTGTTTTTTTAATGTTAATATATACACTAGGTCTAACTTATTCCAAATATGTGTTTTTTTTCTATCCCCTACCCACAGTTTGGCAAAAATAATGGAAAAATCGAATTAAAAATTTTCAGTTTTTTCCATTTTCCGGCCAAACGGTGCATTTTCTCATAGGGGTATGTATACCTTTTTTGAATTAGTACGTCAGGTTTAATCGAAATAAATTAAATTTGGAACGAAATACAAAGTTTTTATTTTCACGAAATTTGCAAGACATGTAGACCTCCAATTGGAATTTTTTCTCACGAACCGTAAGACGTAGAAAAAATCTTAGTACTTGAGAAGAACAAGTAGCAAATTTATGTAAGAAATGTGCACCAATTTGACTCTAGGACCGAAATTGACGCCAATATGTCCGGTTAAAGGATGTTTAAATGATGAACAAATATTACAAAAAATTATAGTTTTTTCCATTTTCCGGCCAAACCGTGCATTTTCTCATAAAAGTATGTATATCTTTTTTAAATCAGTACGTCAGGCTTAATAGAAATAAATTAAATTTGGAACGAAATACAAAGTTTTTATTTTCACGAAATTTGCAAGACATGTCGACCTCCAATTGGAATTTTTTCTCACGAACCGTAAGACGTAGAAAAAATCTGAGTACTTCAGAAGAACAAGTAGCAAATTTTATGTAAGAAATGTGCACCAATTTGACTCTAGGACCGAAATTGACGCCAATATTCCCGATTATTGAATTTTGAAAAAAATCCAAGGGTACCCCCTTTAAACATTTTTGTGCAAATTCCAATTTTAGGAAATTGTTTTTTTAATGTTAATATATACACTAGGTCTAACTTATTCCAAATATGTGTTTTTTTTCTATCCCCTACCCACAGTTTGGCAAAAATAATTTAAAAATCGAATTAAAAATTTTCAGTTTTTTCCATTTTCCGGCCAAACGGTGCATTTTCTCATAGGGGTATGTATATCTTTTTTGAATCAGTACGTCAGGCTTAATCGAAATAAATTAAATTTGGAACGAAATACAAAGTTTTTATTTCACGAAATTTGCAAGACATGTAGACCTCCAATTGGAATTTTTTCTCACGAACCGTAAGACGTAGAAAAAATCTGAGCACTCGAGAAGAACAAGTAGCAAATTTTATGTAAGAAATGTGCACCGGTTTGACTCTAGGACCGGAATTGACGCCAATATATCCGATTAAAGGATGTTTAAATGATGAACAAATATTACAAAAAATTATAGTTTTTTCCATTTTCCGGCCAAACGGTGCATTCTCTCATAAGGGTATGTATATATTTTTTGAATCAGTACGTCAGGCTTAATAGAAATAAATTAAATTTGGAACGAAATACAAAGTTTTTATTTTCACGAAATTTGCAAGACATGTAGACCTCCAATTGGAATTTTTTCTCACGAACCGTAAGACGTAGAAAAAATCTGAGTACTTGAGAAGGACAAGTAGCAAATTTTATGTAAGAAAAGTGTACCGGTTTGACTCTAGGACCGAAATTGTCGCCAATATATCCGATTAAAGAATGTTTAAGAAATGAACAAATAATACAAAAAAGTATAGTGTTTTCCATTTTGCGGCCAAACGGTGCATTTTCTCATAGGGGTATGTATATCTTTTTTGAATCAGTACGTCAGGCTTAATCGAAATCAATTAAATTTGGAACGAAATACAAAGTTTTTATTCTCACGAAATTTGCAAGACATGTAGATTTCCAATTGGAATTTTTTCTCAAGAACCGTAAGACGTAGAAAAAATCTGAGCGCTTGAGAAGAACAAGTAGCAAATTTTATGTAGGAAAAGTCTACCGGTTTGACTCTAGGACCGAAATTGACGCCAATATGCCCGATTATTGAATTTTGAAAAAAATCCAAGGGTACCCCCTTTAAACATTTTTGGGCAAATTCCAATTTTAGGAAATTGTTTTTTTAATGTTAATATATACACTAGGTCTAACTTATTCCAAATATGTGTTTTTTTTCTATCCCCTGCCCACAGTTTGGCAAAAATAATGGAAAAATCGAATTAAAAATTTTCAGTTTTTTCCATTTTCCGGCCAAACGGTGCATTTTCTCATAGGGGTATGTATATCTTTTTTGAATCAGTACGTCAGGTTTAATCGAAATAAATTAAATTTGGAACGAAATACAAAGTTTTTATTTTCACGAAATTTGCAAGACATGTAGACCTCCAATTGGAATTTTTTCTCACGAACCGTAAGACGTAGAAAAAATCTGAGCACTTGAGAAGAACAAGTAGCAAATTTTATGTAAGAAATGTGCACCGGTTTGACTCTAGGACCGGAATTGACGCCAATATATCCGATTAAAGGATGTTTAAATGATGAACAAATATTACAAAAAATTATAGTTTTTTCCATTTTCCGGCCAAACGGTGCATTTTCTCATAGGGGTATGTATATCTTTTTTGAATCAGTACGTCAGGCTTAATCGAAATCAATTAAATTTGGAACGAAATACAAAGTTTTTATTCTCACGAAATTTGCAAGACATGTAGACTTCCAATTGGAATTTTTTCTCACGAACCGTAAGACGTAGAAAAAATCTGAGCGCTTGAGAAGAACAAGTAGCAAATTTTATGTAGGAAAAGTGTACCGGTTTGACTCTAGGACCGAAATTGACGCCAATATGCCCGATTATTGAATTTTGAAAAAAATCCAAGGGTACCCCCTTTAAACATTTTTGGGCAAATTCCAATTTTAGGAAATTGTTTTTTTAATGTTAATATATACACTAGGTCTAACTTATTCCAAATATGTGTTTTTTTTCTATCCCCTGCCCACAGTTTGGCAAAAATAATGGAAAAATCGAATTAAAAATTTTCAGTTTTTTCCATTTTCCGGCCAAACGGTGCATTTTCTCATAGGGGTATGTATATCTTTTTTGAATCAGTACGTCAGGTTTAATCGAAATAAATTATATTTGGAACGAAATACAAAGTTTTTATTTTCACGAAATTTGCAAGACATGTAGACCTCCAATTGGAATTTTTTCTCACGAACCGTAAGACGTAGAAAAAATCTGAGCACTTGAGAAGAACAAGTAGCAAATTTTATGTAAGAAATGTGCACCGGTTTGACTATAGGACCGGAATTGACGCCAATATATCCGATTAAAGGATGTTTAAATGATGAACAAATATTACAAAAAATTATAGTTTTTTCCATTTTCCGGCCAAACGGTGCATTTTCTCATAGGGGTATGTATATCTTTTTTGAATCAGTACGTCAGGCTTAATCGAAATCAATTAAATTTGGAACGAAATACAATGTTTTTATTCTCACGAAATTTGCAAGACATGTAGACTTCCAATTGGAATTTTTTCTCACGAACCGTAAGACGTAGAAAAAATCTGAGCGCTTGAGAAGAACAAGTAGCAAATTTTATGTAGGAAAAGTGTACCGGTTTGACTCTAGGACCGAAATTGACGCCAATATGCCCGATTATTGAATTTTGAAAAAAATCCAAGGGTACCCCCTTTAAACATTTTTGGGCAAATTCCAATTTTAGGAAATTGTTTTTTTAATGTTAATATATACACTAGGTCTAACTTATTCCAAATATGTGTTTTTTTTCTATCCCCTGCCCACAGTTTGGCAAAAATAATGGAAAAATCGAATTAAAAATTTTCAGTTTTTTCCATTTTCCGGCCAAACGGTGCATTTTCTCATAGGGGTATGTATATCTTTTTTGAATCAGTACGTCAGGTTTAATCGAAATAAATTAAATTTGGAACGAAATACAAAGTTTTTATTTTCACGAAATTTGCAAGACATGTAGACCTCCAATTGGAATTTTTTCTCACGAACCGTAAGACGTAGAAAAAATCTGAGCACTTAAGAAGAACAAGTAGCAAATTTTATGTAAGAAATGTGCACCGGTTTGACTATAGGACCGGAATTGACGCCAATATATCCGATTAAAGGATGTTTAAATGATGAGCAAATATTACAAAAAATTATAGTTTTTTCCATTTTCCGGCCAAACGGTGCATTTTCTCATAGGGGTATGTATATCTTTTTTGTATCAGTACGTCAGGCTTAATCGAAATAAATTAAATTTGGAACGAAATACAAAGTTTTTATTTTCACGAAATTTGCAAGACATGTAGACCTCCAATTGGAATTTTTTCTCACGAACCGTAAGACGTAGAAAAAATCTGAGCACTTGAGAAGAACAAGTAGCAAATTCTATGTAGGAAAAGTGCACCGGTTTGACTCTAGGACCGAAATTGACGCCAATATGCCCGATTATTGAATTTTGAAAAAAATCCAAGGGTACCCCCTTTAAACATTTTTGGGCAAATTCCAATTTTAGGAAATTGTTTTTTTAATGTTAATATATACACTAGGTCTAACTTATTCCAAATATGTGTTTTTTTTTCTATCCCCTGCCCACAGTTTGGCAAAAATAATGGAAAAATCGAATTAAAAATTTTCAGTTTTTTCCATTTTCCGGCCAAACGGTGCATTTTCTCATAGGGGTATGTATATCTTTTTTGAATCAGTACATCAGGTTTAATCGAAATAAATTAAATTTGGAACGAAATACAAAGTTTTTATTTTCACGAAATTTGCAAGACATGTAGACCTCCAATTGGAATTTTTTCTCACGAACCGTAAGACGTAGAAAAAATCTGAGTACTTGAGAAGAACAAGTAGCAAATTTTATGTAAGAAATGTGCACCAATTTGACTCTAGGACCAAAATTGACGCCAATATGTCCGGTTAAAGGATGTTTAAATGATGAACAAATATTACAAAAAATTATAGTTTTTTCCATTTTCCGGCCAAACGGTGCATTTTCTCATAGGGGTATGTATATCTTTTTTGAATCAGTACGTCAGGCTTAATCGAAATAAATTAAATTTGGAACGAAATACAAAGTTTTTATTTTCACGAAATTTGCAAGACATGTAGACCTCCAATTGGAATTTTTTCTCACGAACCGTAAGACGTAGAAAAAATCTGAGTACTTGAGAAGAACAAGTAGCAAATTTTATGTAAGAAAAGTGTACCGGTTTGACTCTAGAACCGAAATTGTCGCCAATATATCCGATTAAAGAATGTTTAAGAAATGAACAAATAATACAAAAAATTATAGTTTTTTCCATTTTCCGGCCAAACGGTGCATTTTCTCATAAAGGTATGTATATCTTTTTTGAATCAGTACGTCAGGTTTAATCGAAATAAATTAAATTTGGAACGAAATACAAAGTTTTTATTTTCACGAAATTTGCAAGACATGTAGACCTCCAATTGGAATTTTTTCTCACGAACCGTAAGACGTAGAAAAAATCTGAGCACTTGAGAAGAACAAGTAGCAAATTTTATGTAAGAAATGTGCACCGGTTTGACTCTAGGACCGGAATTGACGCCAATATATCCGATTAAAGGATGTTTAAATGATGAACAAATATTACAAAAAATTATAGTTTTTTCCATTTTCCGGCCAAACGGTGCATTTTCTCATAAGGGTATGTATATCTTTTTTGAATCAGTACGTCAGGCTTAATAGAAATAAATTAAATTTGGAACGAAATACAAAGTTTTTATTTTCACGAAATTTGCAAGACATGTAGACCTCCAATTGGAATTTTTTCTCACGAACCGTAAGACGTAGAAAAAATCTGAGTACTTGAGAAGAACAAGTAGCAAATTTTATGTAAGAAAAGTGTACCGGTTTGACTCTAGAACCGAAATTGTCGCCAATATATCCGATTAAAGAATGTTTAAGAAATGAACAAATAATACAAAAAATTATAGTTTTTTCCATTTTCCGGCCAAACGGTGCATTTTCTCATAAAGGTATGTATATCTTTTTTGAATCAGTACGTCAGGTTTAATCGAAATAAATTAAATTTGGAACGAAATACAAAGTTTTTATTTTCACGAAATTTGCAAGACATGTAGACCTCCAATTGGAATTTTTTCTCACGAACCGTAAGACGTAGAAAAAATCTGAGTACTTGAGAAGAACAAGTAGCAAATTTTATGTAAGAAATGTGCACCAATTTGACTCTTTTTTGAATCAGTACGTCAGGCTTAATCGAAATAAATTAAATTTGCAACGAAATACAAAGTTTTTATTTTCACTAGGACCGAAATTGACGCCAATATGTCCGGTTAAAGGATGTTTAAATGATGAACAAATATTACAAAAAAATTATAGTTTTTTCCATTTTCCGGCCAAACAGTGCATTTTCTCATAAGGGTATGTATATCTTTTTTGAATCAGTACGTCAGGCTTAATAGAAATAAATTAAATTTGGAACGAAATACAAAGTTTTTATTTTCACGAAATTTGCAAGACATGTAGACCTCCAATTGGAATTTTTTCTCACGAACCGTAAGACGTAGAAAAAATCTGAGTACTTGAGAAGAACAAGTAGCAAATTTTATGTAAGAAAAGTGTACCGGTTTGACTCTAGGACCGAAATTGTCGCCAATATATCCGATTAAAGAATGTTTAAGAAATGAACAAATAATACAAAAAATTATAGTTTTTTCCATTTTCCGGCCAAACCGTGCATTTTCTCATAGGGGTATGTATATCTTTTTTGAATCAGTACGTCAGGCTTAATCGAAATAAATTAAATTTGCAACGAAATACAAAGTTTTTATTTTCACGAAATTTGCAAGACATGTAGACCTCCAATTGGAATTTTTTCTCACGAACCGTAAGACGCAGAAAAAATCTGAGCACTTGAGAAGAACAAGTAGCAAATTTTATGTAGGAAAAGTGCACCGGTTTGACTCTAGGACGGAAATTGACGCCAATATGCCCGATTATTGAATTTTGAAAAAAATCCAAGGGTACCCCCTTTAAACATTTTTGGGCAAATTCCAATTTTAGGAAATTGTTTTTTTAATGTTAATATATACACTAGGTCTAACTTATTCCAAATATGTGTTTTTTTTCTATCCCCTACCCACAGTTTGGCAAAAATAATGGAAAAATCGAATTAAAAATTTTCAGTTTTTTCCATTTTCCGGCCAAACGGTGCATTTTCTCATAGGGGTATGTATACCTTTTTTGAATTAGTACGTCAGGTTTAATCGAAATAAATTAAATTTGGAACGAAATACAAAGTTTTTATTTTCACGAAATTTGCAAGACATATAGACCTCCAATTGGAATTTTTTCTCACGAACCGTAAGACGTAGAAAAAATCTTAGTACTTGAGAAGAACAAGTAGCAAATTTATGTAAGAAATGTGCACCAATTTGACTCTAGGACCGAAATTGACGCCAATATGTCCGGTTAAAGGATGTTTAAATGATGAACAAATATTACAAAAAATTATAGTTTTTTCCATTTTCCGGCCAAACCGTGCATTTTCTCATAAGGGTATGTATATCTTTTTTGAATCAGTACGTCAGGCTTAATAGAAATAAATTAAATTTGGAACGAAATACAAAGTTTTTATTTTCACGAAATTTGCAAGACATGTCGACCTCCAATTGGAATTTTTTCTCACGAACCGTAAGACGTAGAAAAAATCTGAGTACTTGAGAAGAACAAGTAGCAAATTTTATGTAAGAAATGTGCACCAATTTGACTCTAGGACCGAAATTGACGACAATATTCCCGATTATTGAATTTTGAAAAAAATCCAAGGGTACCCCCTTTAAACATTTTTGTGCAAATTCCAATTTTAGGAAATTGTTTTTTTAATGTTAATATATACACTAGGTCTAACTTATTCCAAATATGTGTTTTTTTTCTATCCCCTACCCACAGTTTGGCAAAAATAATTTAAAAATCGAATTAAAAATTTTCAGTTTTTTCCATTTTCCGGCCAAACGGTGCATTTTCTCATAGGGGTATGTATATCTTTTTTGAATCAGTACGTCAGGCTTAATCGAAATAAATTAAATTTGGAACGAAATACAAAGTTTTTATTTCACGAAATTTGCAAGACATGTAGACCTCCAATTGGAATTTTTTCTCACGAACCGTAAGACGTAGAAAAAATCTGAGCACTCGAGAAGAACAAGTAGCAAATTTTATGTAAGAAATGTGCACCGGTTTGACTCTAGGACCGGAATTGACGCCAATATATCCGATTAAAGGATGTTTAAATGATGAACAAATATTACAAAAAATTATAGTTTTTTCCATTTTCCGGCCAAACGGTGCATTCTCTCATAAGGGTATGTATATATTTTTTGAATCAGTACGTCAGGCTTAATAGAAATAAATTAAATTTGGAACGAAATACAAAGTTTTTATTTTCACGAAATTTGCAAGACATGTAGACCTCCAATTGGAATTTTTTCTCACGAACCGTAAGACGTAGAAAAAATCTGAGTACTTGAGAAGGACAAGTAGCAAATTTTATGTAAGAAAAGTGTACCGGTTTGACTCTAGGACCGAAATTGTCGCCAATATATCCGATTAAAGAATGTTTAAGAAATGAACAAATAATACAAAAAAGTATAGTGTTTTCCATTTTGCGGCCAAACGGTGCATTTTCTCATAGGGGTATGTATATCTTTTTTGAATCAGTACGTCAGGCTTAATCGAAATCAATTAAATTTGGAACGAAATACAAAGTTTTTATTCTCACGAAATTTGCAAGACATGTAGACTTCCAATTGGAATTTTTTCTCAAGAACCGTAAGACGTAGAAAAAATCTGAGCGCTTGAGAAGAACAAGTAGCAAATTTTATGTAGGAAAAGTCTACCGGTTTGACTCTAGGACCGAAATTGACGCCAATATGCCCGATTATTGAATTTTGAAAAAAATCCAAGGGTACCCCCTTTAAACATTTTTGGGCAAATTCCAATTTTAGGAAATTGTTTTTTTAATGTTAATATATACACTAGGTCTAACTTATTCCAAATATGTGTTTTTTTTCTATCCCCTGCCCACAGTTTGGCAAAAATAATGGAAAAATCGAATTAAAAATTTTCAGTTTTTTCCATTTTCCGGCCAAACGGTGCATTTTCTCATAGGGGTATGTCTATCTTTTTTGAATCAGTACGTCAGGTTTAATCGAAATAAATTAAATTTGGAACGAAATACAAAGTTTTTATTTTCACGAAATTTGCAAGACATGTAGACCTCCAATTGGAATTTTTTCTCACGAACCGTAAGACGTAGAAAAAATCTGAGCACTTGAGAAGAACAAGTAGCAAATTTTATGTAAGAAATGTGCACCGGTTTGACTCTAGGACCGGAATTGACGCCAATATATCCGATTAAAGGATGTTTAAATGATGAACAAATATTACAAAAAATTATAGTTTTTTCCATTTTCCGGCCAAACGGTGCATTTTCTCATAGGGGTATGTATATCTTTTTTGAATCAGTACGTCAGGCTTAATCGAAATCAATTAAATTTGGAACGAAATACAAAGTTTTTATTCTCACGAAATTTGCAAGACATGTAGACTTCCAATTGGAATTTTTTCTCACGAACCGTAAGACGTAGAAAAAATCTGAGCGCTTGAGAAGAACAAGTAGCAAATTTTATGTAGGAAAAGTGTACCGGTTTGACTCTAGGACCGAAATTGACGCCAATATGCCCGATTATTGAATTTTGAAAAAAATCCAAGGGTACCCCCTTTAAACATTTTTGGGCAAATTCCAATTTTAGGAAATTGTTTTTTTAATGTTAATATATACACTAGGTCTAACTTATTCCAAATATGTGTTTTTTTTCTATCCCCTGCCCACAGTTTGGCAAAAATAATGGAAAAATCGAATTAAAAATTTTCAGTTTTTTCCATTTTCCGGCCAAACGGTGCATTTTCTCATAGGGGTATGTATATCTTTTTTGAATCAGTACGTCAGGTTTAATCGAAATAAATTATATTTGGAACGAAATACAAAGTTTTTATTTTCACGAAATTTGCAAGACATGTAGACCTCCAATTGGAATTTTTTCTCACGAACCGTAAGACGTAGAAAAAATCTGAGCACTTGAGAAGAACAAGTAGCAAATTTTATGTAAGAAATGTGCACCGGTTTGACTATAGGACCGGAATTGACGCCAATATATCCGATTAAAGGATGTTTAAATGATGAACAAATATTACAAAAAATTATAGTTTTTTCCATTTTCCGGCCAAACGGTGCATTTTCTCATAGGGGTATGTATATCTTTTTTGTATCAGTACGTCAGGCTTAATCGAAATAAATTAAATTTGGAACGAAATACAAAGTTTTTATTTTCACGAAATTTGCAAGACATGTAGACCTCCAATTGGAATTTTTTCTCACGAACCGTAAGACGTAGAAAAAATCTGAGCACTTGAGAAGAACAAGTAGCAAATTCTATGTAGGAAAAGTGCACCGGTTTGACTCTAGGACCGAAATTGACGCCAATATGCCCGATTATTGAATTTTGAAAAAAATCCAAGGGTACCCCCTTTAAACATTTTTGGGCAAATTCCAATTTTAGGAAATTGTTTTTTTAATGTTAATATATACACTAGGTCTAACTTATTCCAAATATGTGTTTTTTTTCTATCCCCTGCCCACAGTTTGGCAAAAATAATGGAAAAATCGAATTAAAAATTTTCAGTTTTTTCCATTTTCCGGCCAAACGGTGCATTTTCTCATAGGGGTATGTATATCTTTTTTGAATCAGTACATCAGGTTTAATCGAAATAAATTAAATTTGGAACGAAATACAAAGTTTTTATTTTCACGAAATTTGCAAGACATGTAGACCTCCAATTGGAATTTTTTCTCACGAACCGTAAGACGTAGAAAAAATCTGAGTACTTGAGAAGAACAAGTAGCAAATTTTATGTAAGAAATGTGCACCAATTTGACTCTAGGACCAAAATTGACGCCAATATGTCCGGTTAAAGGATGTTTAAATGATGAACAAATATTACAAAAAATTATAGTTTTTTCCATTTTCCGGCCAAACGGTGCATTTTCTCATAGGGGTATGTATATCTTTTTTGAATCAGTACGTCAGGCTTAATCGAAATCAATTAAATTTGGAACGAAATACAAAGTTTTTATTCTCACGAAATTTGCAAGACATGTAGACTTCCAATTGGAATTTTTTCTCACGAACCGTAAGACGTAGAAAAAATCTGAGCGCTTGAGAAGAACAAGTAGCAAATTTTATGTAGGAAAAGTGTACCGGTTTGACTCTAGGACCGAAATTGACGCCAATATGCCCGATTATTGAATTTTGAAAAAAATCCAAGGGTACCCCCTTTAAACATTTTTGGGCAAATTCCAATTTTAGGAAATTGTTTTTTTAATGTTAATATATACACTAGGTCTAACTTATTCCAAATATGTGTTTTTTTTCTATCCCCTGCCCACAGTTTGGCAAAAATAATGGAAAAATCGAATTAAAAATTTTCAGTTTTTTCCATTTTCCGGCCAAACGGTGCATTTTCTCATAGGGGTATGTATATCTTTTTTGAATCAGTACGTCAGGTTTAATCGAAATAAATTAAATTTGGAACGAAATACAAAGTTTTTATTTTCACGAAATTTGCAAGACATGTAGACCTCCAATTGGAATTTTTTCTCACGAACCGTAACACGTAGAAAAAATCTGAGCACTTAAGAAGAACAAGTAGCAAATTTTATGTAAGAAATGTGCACCGGTTTGACTATAGGACCGGAATTGACGCCAATATATCCGATTAAAGGATGTTTAAATGATGAGCAAATATTACAAAAAATTATAGTTTTTTCCATTTTCCGGCCAAACGGTGCATTTTCTCATAGGGGTATGTATATCTTTTTTGTATCAGTACGTCAGGCTTAATCGAAATAAATTAAATTTGGAACGAAATACAAAGTTTTTATTTTCACGAAATTTGCAAGACATGTAGACCTCCAATTGGAATTTTTTCTCACGAACCGTAAGACGTAGAAAAAATCTGAGCACTTGAGAAGAACAAGTAGCAAATTCTATGTAGGAAAAGTGCACCGGTTTGACTCTAGGACCGAAATTGACGCCAATATGCCCGATTATTGAATTTTGAAAAAAATCCAAGGGTACCCCCTTTAAACATTTTTGGGCAAATTCCAATTTTAGGAAATTGTTTTTTTAATGTTAATATATACACTAGGTCTAACTTATTCCAAATATGTGTTTTTTTTTCTATCCCCTGCCCACAGTTTGGCAAAAATAATGGAAAAATCGAATTAAAAATTTTCAGTTTTTTCCATTTTCCGGCCAAACGGTGCATTTTCTCATAGGGGTATGTATATCTTTTTTGAATCAGTACATCAGGTTTAATCGAAATAAATTAAATTTGGAACGAAATACAAAGTTTTTATTTTCACGAAATTTGCAAGACATGTAGACCTCCAATTGGAATTTTTTCTCACGAACCGTAAGACGTAGAAAAAATCTGAGTACTTGAGAAGAACAAGTAGCAAATTTTATGTAAGAAATGTGCACCAATTTGACTCTAGGACCAAAATTGACGCCAATATGTCCGGTTAAAGGATGTTTAAATGATGAACAAATATTACAAAAAATTATAGTTTTTTCCATTTTCCGGCCAAACGGTGCATTTTCCCATAGGGGTATGTATATCTTTTTTGAATCAGTACGTCAGGCTTAATCGAAATAAATTAAATTTGGAACGAAATACAAAGTTTTTATTTTCACGAAATTTGCAAGACATGTAGACCTCCAATTGGAATTTTTTCTCACGAACCGTAAGACGTAGAAAAAATCTGAGTACTTGAGAAGAACAAGTAGCAAATTTTATGTAAGAAAAGTGTACCGGTTTGACTCTAGAACCGAAATTGTCGCCAATATATCCGATTAAAGAATGTTTAAGAAATGAACAAATAATACAAAAAATTATAGTTTTTTCCATTTTCCGGCCAAACGGTGCATTTTCTCATAAAGGTATGTATATCTTTTTTGAATCAGTACGTCAGGTTTAATCGAAATAAATTAAATTTGGAACGAAATACAAAGTTTTTATTTTCACGAAATTTGCAAGACATGTAGACCTCCAATTGGAATTTTTTCTCACGAACCGTAAGACGTAGAAAAAATCTGAGCACTTGAGAAGAACAAGTAGCAAATTTTATGTAAGAAATGTGCACCGGTTTGACTCTAGGACCGGAATTGACGCCAATATATCCGATTAAAGGATGTTTAAATGATGAACAAATATTACAAAAAATTATAGTTTTTTCCATTTTCCGGCCAAACGGTGCATTTTCTCATAGGGGTATGTATATCTTTTTTGTATCAGTACGTCAGGCTTAATCGAAATAAATTAAATTTGGAACGAAATACAAAGTTTTTATTTTCACGAAATTTGCAAGACATGTAGACCTCCAATTGGAATTTTTTCTCACGAACCGTAAGACGTAGAAAAAATCTGAGCACTTGAAAAGAACAAGTAGCAAATTCTATGTAGGAAAAGTGCACCGGTTTGACTCTAGGACCGAAATTGACGCCAATATGCCCGATTATTGAATTTTGAAAAAAATCCAAGGGTACCCCCTTTAAACATTTTTGGGCAAATTCCAATTTTAGGAAACTGTTTTTTTAATGTTAATATATACACTAGGTCTAACTTATTCCAAATATGTGTTTTTTTTCTATCCCCTGCCCACAGTTTGGCAAAAATAATGGAAAAATCGAATTAAAAATTTTCAGTTTTTTCCATTTTCCGGCCAAACGGTGCATTTTCTCATAGGGGTATGTATATCTTTTTTGAATCAGTACATCAGGTTTAATCGAAATAAATTAAATTTGGAACGAAATACAAAGTTTTTATTTTCACGAAATTTGCAAGACATGTAGACCTCCAATTGGAATTTTTTCTCACGAACCGTAAGACGTAGAAAAAATCTGAGTACTTGAGAAGAACAAGTAGCAAATTTTATGTAAGAAATGTGCACCAATTTGACTCTAGGACCAAAATTGACGCCAATATGTCCGGTTAAAGGATGTTTAAATGATGAACAAATATTACAAAAAATTATAGTTTTTTCCATTTTCCGGCCAAACGGTGCATTTTCTCATAAGGGTATGTATATCTTTTTTGAATCAGTACGTCAGGCTTAATCGAAATAAATTAAATTTGGAACGAAATACAAAGTTTTTATTTTCACGAAATTTGCAAGACATGTAGACCTCCAATTGGAATTTTTTCTCACGAACCGTAAGACGCAGAAAAAATCTGAGCACTTGAGAAGAACAAGTAGCAAATTTTATGTAGGAAAAGTGCACCGGTTTGACTCTAGGACCGAAATTGACGCCAATATGCCCGATTATTGAATTTTGAAAAAAATCCAAGGGTACCCCCTTTAAACATTTTTGGGCAAATTCCAATTTTAGGAAATTGTTTTTTTAATGTTAATATATACACTAGGTCTAACTTATTCCAAATATGTGTTTTTTTTCTATCCCCTACCCACAGTTTGGCAAAAATAATGGAAAAATCGAATTAAAAATTTTCAGTTTTTTCCATTTTCCGGCCAAACGGTGCATTTTCTCATAGGGGTATGTATACCTTTTTTGAATCGGTACGTCAGGTTTAATCGAAATAAATTAAATTTGAAACGAAATACAAAGTTTTTATTTTCACGAAATTTGCAAGACATGTAGACCTCCAATTGGAATTTTTTCTCACGAACCGTAAGACGTAGAAAAAATCTGAGTACTTGAGAAGAACAAGTAGCAAATTTTATGTAAGAAATGTGCACCAATTTGACTCTAGGACCGAAATTGACGCCAATATGTCCGGTTAAAGGTTAAAGGATGTTTAAATGATGAACAAATATTACAAAAAATTATAGTTTTTTCCATTTTCCGGCCAAACGGTGCATTTTCTCATAGGGGTATGTATACCTTTTTTGAATCAGTACGTCAGGTTTAATCGAAATAAATTAGATTTGGAACGAAATACAAAGTTTTTATTTTCACGAAATTTGCAAGACATGTAGACCTCCAATTGGAATTTTTTCTCACGAACCGTAAGACGTAGAAAAAATCTGAGTACTTGAGAAGAACAAGTAGCAAATTTTATGTAAGAAAAGTGTACCGGTTTGACTCTAGGACCGAAATTGTCGCCAATATATCCGATTAAAGAATGTTTAAGAAATGAACAAATAATACAAAAAATTATAGTTTTTTCCATTTTCCGGCCAAACGGTGCATTTTCTCATAAAGGTATGTATATCTTTTTTAAATCAGTACGTCAGGTTTAATCGAAATAAATTAAATTTGGAACGAAATACAAAGTTTTTATTTTCACGAAATTTGCAAGACATGTAGACCTCCAATTGGAATTTTTTCTCACGAACCGTAAGACGCAGAAAAAATCTGAGCACTTGAGAAGAACAAGCAGCAAATTTTATGTAGGAAAAGTGCACCGGTTTGACTCTAGGACCGAAATTGACGCCAATATGCCCGATTATTGAATTTTGAAAAAAATCCAAGGGTACCCCCTTTAAACATTTTTGGGCAAATTCCAATTTTAGGAAATTGTTTTTTTAATGTTAATATATACACTAGGTCTAACTTATTCCAAATATGTGTTTTTTTTCTATCCCCTACCCAGAGTTTGGCAAAAATAATGGAAAAATCGAATTAAAAATTTTCAGTTTTTTCCATTTTCCGGCCAAACGGTGCATTTTCTCATAGGGGTATGTATACCTTTTTTGAATCAGTACGTCAGGTTTAATCGAAATAAATTAAATTTGGAACGAAATACAAAGTTTTTATTTTCACGAAATTTGCAAGACATGTAGACCTCCAATTGGAATTTTTTCTCACGAACCGTAAGACGTAGAAAAAATCTGAGTACTTGAGAAGAACAAGTAGCAAATTTTATGTAAGAAATGTGCACCAATTTGACTCTAGGACCGAAATTGACGCCAATATGTCCGGTTAAAGGTTAAAGGATGTTTAAATGATGAACAAATATTACAAAAAATTATAGTTTTTTCCATTTTCCGGCCAAACGGTGCATTTTCTCATAGGGGTATGTATACCTTTTTTGAATCAGTACGTCAGGTTTAATCGAAATAAATTAAATTTGGAACGAAATACAAAGTTTTTATTCTCACGAAATTTGCAAGACATGTAGACCTCCAATTGGAATTTTTTCTCACGAACCGTAAGACGTAGAAAAAATCTGAGCACTTGAGAAGAACAAGTAGCAAATTTTATGTAGGAAAAGTGCACCGGTTTGACTCTAGGACCGAAATTGACGCCAATATGCCCGATTATTGAATTTTGAAAAAAATCCAAGGGACCACCTTTAAACATTTTTGGGCAAATTCCAATTTTAGGAAATTGTTTTTTTAATGTTAATATATACACTAGGTCTAACTTATTCCAAATATGTGTTTTTTTTCTATCCCCTACCCACAGTTTGGCAAAAATAATGGAAAAATCGAATTAAAAATTTTCAGTTTTTTTCATTTTCCGGCCAAACGGTGCATTTTCTCATAGAGGTATGTATATCTTTTTTGAATCGGTACGTCAGGCTTAATCGAAATAAATTAAATTTGGAACGAAATACAAAGTTTTTATTTCACGAAATTTGCAAGACATGTAGACCTCCAATTGGAATTTTTTCTCACGAACCGTAAGACGTAGAAAAAATCTGAGTACTTGAGAAGGACAAGTAGCAAATTTTATGTAAGAAAAGTGTACCGGTTTGACTCTAGGACCGGAATTGACGCCAATATGTCCGGTTAAAGGATGTTTAAATGATGAACAAATATTACAAAAAATTATAGTTTTTTCCATTTTCCGGCCAAACGGTGCATTTTCTCATAGGGGTATGTATATCTTTTTTGTATCAGTACGTCAGGCTTAATCGAAATAAATTAAATTTGGAACGAAATACAAAGTTTTTATTTTCACGAAATTTGCAAGACATGTAGACCTCCAATTGGAATTTTTTCTCACGAACCGTAAGACGTAGAAAAAATCTGAGCACTTGAAAAGAACAAGTAGCAAATTCTATGTAGGAAAAGTGCACCGGTTTGACTCTAGGACCGAAATTGACGCCAATATGCCCGATTATTGAATTTTGAAAAAAATCCAAGGGTACCCCCTTTAAACATTTTTGGGCAAATTCCAATTTTAGGAAACTGTTTTTTTAATGTTAATATATACACTAGGTCTAACTTATTCCAAATATGTGTTTTTTTTCTATCCCCTGCCCACAGTTTGGCAAAAATAATGGAAAAATCGAATTAAAAATTTTCAGTTTTTTCCATTTTCCGGCCAAACGGTGCATTTTCTCATAGGGGTATGTATATCTTTTTTGAATCAGTACATCAGGTTTAATCGAAATAAATTAAATTTGGAACGAAATACAAAGTTTTTATTTTCACGAAATTTGCAAGACATGTAGACCTCCAATTGGAATTTTTTCTCACGAACCGTAAGACGTAGAAAAAATCTGAGTACTTGAGAAGAACAAGTAGCAAATTTTATGTAAGAAATGTGCACCAATTTGACTCTAGGACCAAAATTGACGCCAATATGTCCGGTTAAAGGATGTTTAAACGATGAACAAATATTACAAAAAATTATAGTTTTTTCCATTTTCCGGCCAAACGGTGCATTTTCTCATAAGGGTATGTATATCTTTTTTGAATCAGTACGTCAGGCTTAATCGAAATAAATTAAATTTGGAACGAAATACAAAGTTTTTATTTCACGAAATTTGCAAGACATGTAGACCTCCAATTGGAATTTTTTCTCACGAACCGTAAGACGTAGAAAAAATCTGAGTACTTGAGAAGAACAAGTAGCAAATTTTATGTAAGAAATGTGCACCAATTTGACTCTAGGACCGAAATTGACGCCAATATGTGCGGTTAAAGGATGTTTAAATGATGAACAAATATTACAAAAAATTATAGTTTTTTCCATTTTCCGGCCAAACGGTGCATTTTCTCATAGGGTATGTATATCTTTTTTGAATCAGTACGTCAGGCTTAATAGAAATAAATTAAATTTGGAACGAAATACAAAGTTTTTATTTTCACGAAATTTGCAAGACATGTAGACCTCCAATTGGAATTTTTTCTCACGAACCGTAAGACGTAGAAAAAATCTGAGTACTTGAGAAGGACAAGTAGCAAATTTTATGTAAGAAAAGTGTACCGGTTTGACTCTAGGACCGGAATTGACGCCAATATGTCCGGTTAAAGGATGTTTAAATGATGAACAAATATTACAAAAAATTATAGTTTTTTCCATTTTCCGGCCAAACGGTGCATTTTCTCATAGGGGTATGTATATCTTTTTTGTATCAGTACGTCAGGCTTAATCGAAATAAATTAAATTTGGAACGAAATACAAAGTTTTTATTTTCACGAAATTTGCAAGACATGTAGACCTCCAATTGGAATTTTTTCTCACGAACCGTAAGACGTAGAAAAAATCTGAGCACTTGAAAAGAACAAGTAGCAAATTCTATGTAGGAAAAGTGCACCGGTTTGACTCTAGGACCGAAATTGACGCCAATATGCCCGATTATTGAATTTTGAAAAAAATCCAAGGGTACCCCCTTTAAACATTTTTGGGCAAATTCCAATTTTAGGAAACTGTTTTTTTAATGTTAATATATACACTAGGTCTAACTTATTCCAAATATGTGTTTTTTTTCTATCCCCTGCCCACAGTTTGGCAAAAATAATGGAAAAATCGAATTAAAAATTTTCAGTTTTTTCCATTTTCCGGCCAAACGGTGCATTTTCTCATAGGGGTATGTATATCTTTTTTGAATCAGTACATCAGGTTTAATCGAAATAAATTAAATTTGGAACGAAATACAAAGTTTTTATTTTCACGAAATTTGCAAGACATGTAGACCTCCAATTGGAATTTTTTCTCACGAACCGTAAGACGTAGAAAAAATCTGAGTACTTGAGAAGAACAAGTAGCAAATTTTATGTAAGAAATGTGCACCAATTTGACTCTAGGACCAAAATTGACGCCAATATGTCCGGTTAAAGGATGTTTAAACGATGAACAAATATTACAAAAAATTATAGTTTTTTCCATTTTCCGGCCAAACGGTGCATTTTCTCATAAGGGTATGTATATCTTTTTTGAATCAGTACGTCAGGCTTAATCGAAATAAATTAAATTTGGAACGAAATACAAAGTTTTTATTTTCACGAAATTTGCAAGACATGTAGACCTCCAATTGGAATTTTTTCTCACGAACCGTAAGACGCAGAAAAAATCTGAGCACTTGAGAAGAACAAGCAGCAAATTTTATGTAGGAAAAGTGCACCGGTTTGACTCTAGGACCGAAATTGACGCCAATATGCCCGATTATTGAATTTTGAAAAAAATCCAAGGGTACCCCCTTTAAACATTTTTGGGCAAATTCCAATTTTAGGAAATTGTTTTTTTAATGTTAATATATACACTAGGTCTAACTTATTCCAAATATGTGTTTTTTTTCTATCCCCTACCCAGAGTTTGGCAAAAATAATGGAAAAATCGAATTAAAAATTTTCAGTTTTTTCCATTTTCCGGCCAAACGGTGCATTTTCTCATAGGGGTATGTATACCTTTTTTGAATCAGTACGTCAGGTTTAATCGAAATAAATTAAATTTGGAACGAAATACAAAGTTTTTATTTTCACGAAATTTGCAAGACATGTAGACCTCCAATTGGAATTTTTTCTCACGAACCGTAAGACGTAGAAAAAATCTGAGTACTTGAGAAGAACAAGTAGCAAATTCTATGTAAGAAATGTGCACCAATTTGACTCTAGGACCGAAATTGACGCCAATATGTCCGGTTAAAGGTTAAAGGATGTTTAAATGATGAACAAATATTACAAAAAATTATAGTTTTTTCCATTTTCCGGCCAAACGGTGCATTTTCTCATAGGGGTATGTATACCTTTTTTGAACCAGTACATCAGGTTTAATCGAAATAAATTAAATTTGGAACGAAATACAAAGTTTTTATTCTCACGAAATTTGCAAGACATGTAGACCTCCAATTGGAATTTTTTCTCACGAACCGTAAGACGTAGAAAAAATCTGAGCACTTGAGAAGAACAAGTAGCAAATTTTATGTAGGAAAAGTGCACCGGTTTGACTCTAGGACCGAAATTGACGCCAATATGCCCGATTATTGAATTTTGAAAAAAATCCAAGGGACCACCTTTAAACATTTTTGGGCAAATTCCAATTTTAGGAAATTGTTTTTTTAATGTTAATATATACACTAGGTCTAACTTATTCCAAATATGTGTTTTTTTTCTATCCCCTACCCACAGTTTGGCAAAAATAATGGAAAAATCGAATTAAAAATTTTCAGTTTTTTTCATTTTCCGGCCAAACGGTGCATTTTCTCATAGAGGTATGTATATCTTTTTTGAATCGGTACGTCAGGCTTAATCGAAATAAATTAAATTTGGAACGAAATACAAAGTTTTTATTTCACGAAATTTGCAAGACATGTAGACCTCCAATTGGAATTTTTTCTCACGAACCGTAAGACGTAGAAAAAATCTGAGTACTTGAGAAGAACAAGTAGCAAATTTTATGTAAGAAATGTGCACCAATTTGACTCTAGGACCGAAATTGACGCCAATATGTGCGGTTAAAGGATGTTTAAATGATGAACAAATATTACAAAAAATTATAGTTTTTTCCATTTTCCGGCCAAACGGTGCATTTTCTCATAGGGTATGTATATCTTTTTTGAATCAGTACGTCAGGCTTAATAGAAATAAATTAAATTTGGAACGAAATACAAAGTTTTTATTTTCACGAAATTTGCAAGACATGTAGACCTCCAATTGGAATTTTTTCTCACGAACCGTAAGACGTAGAAAAAATCTGAGTACTTGAGAAGGACAAGTAGCAAATTTTATGTAAGAAAAGTGTACCGGTTTGACTCTAGGACCGGAATTGACGCCAATATGTCCGGTTAAAGGATGTTTAAATGATGAACAAATATTACAAAAAATTATAGTTTTTTCCATTTTCCGGCCAAACGGTGCATTCTCTCATAAGGGTATGTATATATTTTTTGAATCAATACGTCAGGCTTAATAGAAATAAATTAAATTTGGAACGAAATACAAAGTTTTTATTTTCACGAAATTTGCAAGACATGTAGACCTCCAATTGGAATTTTTTCTCACGAACCGTAAGACGTAGAAAAAATCTGAGTACTTGAGAAGGACAAGTAGCAAATTTTATGTAAGAAAAGTGTACCGGTTTGACTCTAGCACCGAAATTGTCGCCAATATATCCGATTAAAGAATGTTTAAGAAATGAACAAATAATACAAAAAATTATAGTGTTTTCCATTTTGCGGCCAAACGGTGCATTTTCTCATAGGGGTATGTATATCTTTTTTGAATCAGTACGTCAAGCTTAATCGAAATAAATTAAATTTGGAACGAAATACAAAGTTTTTATTCTCACGAAATTTGCAAGACATGTAGACCTCCAATTGGAATTTTTTCTCATAACCGTAAGACGTAGAAAAAATCTGAGCACTTGAGAAGAACAAGTAGCAAATTTTATGTAGGAAAAGTGCACCGGTTTGACTCTAGGACCGAAATTGACGCCAATATGCCCGATTATTGAATTTTGAAAAAAATCCAAGGGACCCCCTTTAAACATTTTTGGGCAAATTCCAATTTTAGGAAATTGTTTTTTTAATGTTAATATATACACTAGGTCTAACTTATTCCAAATATGTGTTTTTTTTCTATCCCCTACCCACAGTTTGGCAAAAATAATGGAAAAATCGAATTAAAAATTTTCAGTTTTTTTCATTTTCCGGCCAAACGGTGCATTTTCTCATAGAGGTATGTATATCTTTTTTGAATCGGTACGTCAGGCTTAATCGAAATAAATTAAATTTGGAACGAAATACAAAGTTTTTATTTCACGAAATTTGCAAGACATGTAGACCTCCAATTGGAATTTTTTCTCACGAACCGTAAGACGTAGAAAAAATCTGAGTACTTGAGAAGAACAAGTAGCAAATTTTATGTAAGAAATGTGCACCAATTTGACTCTAGGACCGAAATTGACGCCAATATGTGCGGTTAAAGGATGTTTAAATGATGAACAAATATTACAAAAAATTATAGTTTTTTCCATTTTCCGGCCAAACGGTGCATTTTCTCATAGGGTATGTATATCTTTTTTGAATCAGTACGTCAGGCTTAATCGAAATCAATTAAATTTGGAACGAAATACAAAGTTTTTATTCTCACGAAATTTGCAAGACATGTAGACTTCCAATTGGAATTTTTTCTCACAAACCGTAAGACGTAGAAAAAATCTGAGCGCTTGAGAAGAACAAGTAGCAAATTTTATGTAGGAAAAGTGCACCGGTTTGACTCTAGGACCGAAATTGACGCCAATATGCCCGATTATTGAATTTTGAAAAAAATCCAAGGGTACCCCCTTTAAACATTTTTGGGCAAATTCCAATTTTAGGAAATTGTTTTTTTAATGTTAATATATACACTAGGTCTAACTTATTCCAAATATGTGTTTTTTTTCTATCCCCTACCCACAGTTTGGCAAAAATAATGGAAAAATCGAATTAAAAATTTTCAGTTTTTTCCATTTTCCGGCCAAACGGTGCATTTTCTCATAGGGGTATGTATATCTTTTTTGAATCAGTACGTCAGGTTTAATCGAAATAAATTAAATTTGGAACGAAATACAAAGTTTTTATTTTCACGAAATTTGCAAGACATGTAGACCTCCAATTGGAATTTTTTCTCACGAACCGTAAGACGTAGAAAAAATCTGAGTACTTGAGAAGGACAAGTAGCAAATTTTATGTAAGAAAAGTGTACCGGTTTGACTCTAGCACCGAAATTGTCGCCAATATATCCGATTAAAGAATGTTTAAGAAATGAACAAATACTACAAAAAATTATAGTGTTTTCCATTTTGCGGCCAAACGGTGCATTTTCTCATAGGGGTATGTATATCTTTTTTGAATCAGTACGTCAAGCTTAATCGAAATAAATTAAATTTGGAACGAAATACAAAGTTTTTATTCTCACGAAATTTGCAAGACATGTAGACCTCCAATTGGAATTTTTTCTCACGAACCGTAAGACGTAGAAAAAATCTGAGCACTTGAGAAGAACAAGTAGCAAATTTTATGTAGGAAAAGTGCACCGGTTTGACTCTAGGACCGAAATTGACGCCAATATGCCCGATTATTGAATTTTGAAAAAAATCCAAGGGACCCCCTTTAAACATTTTTGGGCAAATTCCAATTTTAGGAAATTGTTTTTTTAATGTTAATATATACACTAGGTCTAACTTATTCCAAATATGTGTTTTTTTTCTATCCCCTACCCACAGTTTGGCAAAAATAATGGAAAAATCGAATTAAAAATTTTCAGTTTTTTTCATTTTCCGGCCAAACGGTGCATTTTCTCATAGAGGTATGTATATCTTTTTTGAATCGGTACGTCAGGCTTAATCGAAATAAATTAAATTTGGAACGAAATACAAAGTTTTTATTTCACGAAATTTGCAAGACATGTAGACCTCCAATTGGAATTTTTTCTCACGAACCGTAAGACGTAGAAAAAATCTGAGTACTTGAGAAGAACAAGTAGCAAATTTTATGTAAGAAATGTGCACCAATTTGACTCTAGGACCGAAATTGACGCCAATATGTGCGGTTAAAGGATGTTTAAATGATGAACAAATATTACAAAAAATTATAGTTTTTTCCATTTTCCGGCCAAACGGTGCATTTTCTCATAGGGTATGTATATCTTTTTTGAATCAGTACGTCAGGCTTAATCGAAATCAATTAAATTTGGAACGAAATACAAAGTTTTTATTCTCACGAAATTTGCAAGACATGTAGACTTCCAATTGGAATTTTTTCTCACAAACCGTAAGACGTAGAAAAAATCTGAGCGCTTGAGAAGAACAAGTAGCAAATTTTATGTAGGAAAAGTGCACCGGTTTGACTCTAGGACCGAAATTGACGCCAATATGCCCGATTATTGAATTTTGAAAAAAATCCAAGGGTACCCCCTTTAAACATTTTTGGGCAAATTCCAATTTTAGGAAATTGTTTTTTTAATGTTAATATATACACTAGGTCTAACTTATTCCAAATATGTGTTTTTTTTCTATCCCCTACCCACAGTTTGGCAAAAATAATGGAAAAATCGAATTAAAAATTTTCAGTTTTTTCCATTTTCCGGCCAAACGGTGCATTTTCTCATAGGGGTATGTATATCTTTTTTGAATCAGTACGTCAGGTTTAATCGAAATAAATTAAATTTGGAACGAAATACAAAGTTTTTATTTTCACGAAATTTGCAAGACATGTAGACCTCCAATTGGAATTTTTTCTCACGAACCGTAAGACGTAGAAAAAATCTGAGTACTTGAGAAGAACAAGTAGCAAATTTTATGTAAGAAATGTGCACCAATTTGACTCTAGGACCGAAATTGACGCCAATATGTGCGGTTAAAGGATGTTTAAATGATGAACAAATATTACAAAAAATTATAGTTTTTTCCATTTTCCGGCCAAACGGTGCATTTTCTCATAGGGGTATGTATATCTTTTTTGAATCAGTACGTCAGGCTTAATCGAAATCAATTAAATTTGGAACGAAATACAAAGTTTTTATTCTCACGAAATTTGCAAGACATGTAGACTTCCAATTGGAATTTTTTCTCACGAACCGTAAGACGTAGAAAAAATCTGAGCGCTTGAGAAGAACAAGTAGCAAATTTTATGTAGGAAAAGTGCACCGGTTTGACTCTAGGACCGAAATTGACGCCAATATGCCCGATTATTGAATTTTGAAAAAAATCCAAGGCTACCCCCTTTAAACATTTTTGGGCAAATTCCAATTTTAGGAAATTGTTTTTTTAATGTTAATATATACACTAGGTCTAACTTATTCCAAATATGTGTTTTTTTTCTATCCCCTACCCACAGTTTGGCAAAAATAATGGAAAAATCGAATTAAAAATTTTCAGTTTTTTTCATTTTCCGGCCAAACGGTGCATTTTCTCATAGGGGTATGTATATCTTTTTTGAATCGGTACGTCAGGCTTAATCGAAATAAATTAAATTTGGAACGACATACAAAGTTTTTATTCTCACGAAATTTGCAAGACATGTAGACCTCCAATTGGAATTTTTTCTCACGAACCGTAAGACGTAGAAAAAATCTGAGTACTTGAGAAGAACAAGTAGCAAATTTTATGTAAGAAATGTGCACCGGTTTGACTCTAGGACCGGAATTGACGCCAATATATCCGATTAAAGGATGTTTAAATGATGAACAAATATTACAAAAAATTATAGTTTTTTCCATTTTCCGGCCAAACGGTGCATTTTCTCATAGGGGTATGTATATCTTTTTTGAATCAGTACGTCAGGCTTAATCGAAATAAATTAAATTTGGAACGAAATACAAAGTTTTTATTTTCACGAAATTTGCAAGACATGTAGACCTCCAATTGGAATTTTTTCTCACGAACCGTAAGACGTAGAAAAAATCTGAGTACTTGAGAAGAACAAGTAGCAAATTTTATGTAAGAAATGTGCACCAATTTGACTCTAGGACCGAAATTGACGCCAATATTCCCGATTATTGAATTTTGAAAAAAATCCAAGGGTACCCCCTTTAAACATTTTTGGGCAAATTCCAATTTTAGGAAATTGTTTTTTTAATGTTAATATATACACTAGGTCTAACTTATTCCAAATATGTGTTTTTTTTCTATCCCCTACCCACAGTTTGGCAAAAATAATGGAAAAATCGAATTAAAAATTTTCAGTTTTTTCCATTTTCCGGCCAAACGGTGCATTTTCTCATAGGGGTATGTATATCTTTTTTGAATCAGTACGTCAGGTTTAATCGAAATAAATTAAATTTGGAACGAAATACAAAGTTTTTATTTTCACGAAATTTGCAAGACATGTAGACCTCCAATTGGAATTTTTTCTCACGAAGCGTAAGACGTAGAAAAAATCTGAGTACTTGAGAAGAACAAGTAGCAAATTTTATGTAAGAAATGTGCACCAATTTGACTCTAGGACCGAAATTGACGCCAATATGTGCGGTTAAAGGATGTTTAAATGATGAACAAATATTACAAAAAATTATAGTTTTTTCCATTTTCCGGCCAAACGGTGCATTTTCTCATAGGGGTATGTATATCTTTTTTGAATCAGTACGTCAGGCTTAATCGAAATCAATTAAATTTGGAACGAAATACAAAGTTTTTATTCTCACGAAATTTGCAAGACATGTAGACTTCCAATTGGAATTTTTTCTCACGAACCGTAAGACGTAGAAAAAATCTGAGCGCTTGAGAAGAACAAGTAGCAAATTTTATGTAGGAAAAGTGCACCGGTTTGACTCTAGGACCGAAATTGACGCCAATATGCCCGATTATTGAATTTTGAAAAAAATCCAAGGCTACCCCCTTTAAACATTTTTGGGCAAATTCCAATTTTAGGAAATTGTTTTTTTAATGTTAATATATACACTAGGTCTAACTTATTCCAAATATGTGTTTTTTTTCTATCCCCTACCCACAGTTTGGCAAAAATAATGGAAAAATCGAATTAAAAATTTTCAGTTTTTTTCATTTTCCGGCCAAACGGTGCATTTTCTCATAGGGGTATGTATATCTTTTTTGAATCGGTACGTCAGGCTTAATCGAAATAAATTAAATTTGGAACGACATACAAAGTTTTTATTCTCACGAAATTTGCAAGACATGTAGACCTCCAATTGGAATTTTTTCTCACGAACCGTAAGACGTAGAAAAAATCTGAGTACTTGAGAAGAACAAGTAGCAAATTTTATGTAAGAAATGTGCACCAATTTGACTCTAGGACCAAAATTGACGCCAATATGTCCGGTTAAAGGATGTTTAAATGATGAACAAATATTACAAAAAATTATAGTTTTTTCCATTTTCCGGCCAAACGGTGCATTTTGTCATAGGGGTATGTATATCTTTTTTGAATCAGTACGTCAGGCTTAATCGAAATAAATTAAATTTGGAACGAAATACAAAGTTTTTATTTTCACGAAATTTGCAAGACATGTAGACCTCCAATTGGAATTTTTTCTCACGAACCGTAAGACGTAGAAAAAATCTGAGCACTTGAGAAGAACAAGTAGCAAATTTTATGTAAGAAATGTGCACCGGTTTGACTCTAGGACCGGAATTGACGCCAATATATCCGATTAAAGGATGTTTAAATGATGAACAAATATTACAAAAAATTATAGTTTTTTCCATTTTCCGGCCAAACGGTGCATTTTCTCATAGGGGTATGTATATCTTTTTTGAATCAGTACGTCAGGTTTAATCGAAATAAATTAAATTTGGAACGAAATACAAAGTTTTTATTTTCACGAAATTTGCA
The DNA here is from genome assembly GCF_040954645.1 of Diabrotica undecimpunctata. Classification (NCBI taxonomy): domain Eukaryota; kingdom Metazoa; phylum Arthropoda; class Insecta; order Coleoptera; family Chrysomelidae; genus Diabrotica; species Diabrotica undecimpunctata. The sequence goes on along the minus strand of NC_092807.1, from coordinate 122,546,195 downwards.
AGACATGTAGACCTCCAATTGGAATTTTTTCTCACGAACCGTAAGACGTAGAAAAAATCTGAGTACTTGAGAAGAACAAGTAGCAAATTTTATGTAAGAAATGTGCACCAATTTGACTCTAGGACCGAAATTGACGCCAATATGTGCGGTTAAAGGATGTTTAAATGATGAACAAATATTACAAAAAATTATAGTTTTTTCCATTTTCCGGCCAAACGGTGCATTTTCTCATAGGGGTATGTATATCTTTTTTGAATCAGTACGTCAGGCTTAATCGAAATCAATTAAATTTGGAACGAAATACAAAGTTTTTATTCTCACGAAATTTGCAAGACATGTAGACTTCCAATTGGAATTTTTTCTCACGAACCGTAAGACGTAGAAAAAATCTGAGCGCTTGAGAAGAACAAGTAGCAAATTTTATGTAGGAAAAGTGCACCGGTTTGACTCTAGGACCGAAATTGACGCCAATATGCCCGATTATTGAATTTTGAAAAAAATCCAAGGCTACCCCCTTTAAACATTTTTGGGCAAATTCCAATTTTAGGAAATTGTTTTTTTAATGTTAATATATACACTAGGTCTAACTTATTCCAAATATGTGTTTTTTTTCTATCCCCTACCCACAGTTTGGCAAAAATAATGGAAAAATCGAATTAAAAATTTTCAGTTTTTTTCATTTTACGGCCAAACGGTGCATTTTCTCATAGGGGTATGTATATCTTTTTTGAATCGGTACGTCAGGCTTAATCGAAATAAATTAAATTTGGAACGACATACAAAGTTTTTATTCTCACGAAATTTGCAAGACATGTAGACCTCCAATTGGAATTTTTTCTCACGAACCGTAAGACGTAGAAAAAATCTGAGCACTTGAGAAGAACAAGTAGCAAATTTTATGTAAGAAATGTGCACCGGTTTGACTCTAGGACCGGAATTGACGCCAATATCTCCGATTAAAGGATGTTTAAATGATGAACAAATATTACAAAAAATTATAGTTTTTTCCATTTTCCGGCCAAACGGTGCATTTTCTCATAGGGGTATGTATATCTTTTTTGAATCAGTACGTCAGGTTTAATCGAAATAAATTAAATTTGGAACGAAATACAAAGTTTTTATTTTCACGAAATTTGCAAGACATGTAGACCTCCAATTGGAATTTTTTCTCACGAACCGTAAGACGTAGAAAAAATCTGAGTACTTGAGAAGAACAAGTAGCAAATTTTATGTAAGAAATGTGCACCAATTTGACTCTAGGACCGAAATTGACGCCAATATGTGCGGTTAAAGGATGTTTAAATGATGAACAAATATTACAAAAAATTATAGTTTTTTCCATTTTCCGGCCAAACGGTGCATTTTCTCATAGGGGTATGTATATCTTTTTTGAATCAGTACGTCAGGCTTAATCGAAATCAATTAAATTTGGAACGAAATACAAAGTTTTTATTCTCACGAAATTTGCAAGACATGTAGACTTCCAATTGGAATTTTTTCTCACGAACCGTAAGACGTAGAAAAAATCTGAGCGCTTGAGAAGAACAAGTAGCAAATTTTATGTAGGAAAAGTGCACCGGTTTGACTCTAGGACCGAAATTGACGCCAATATGCCCGATTATTGAATTTTGAAAAAAATCCAAGGCTACCCCCTTTAAACATTTTTGGGCAAATTCCAATTTTAGGAAATTGTTTTTTTAATGTTAATATATACACTAGGTCTAACTTATTCCAAATATGTGTTTTTTTTCTATCCCCTACCCACAGTTTGGCAAAAATAATGGAAAAATCGAATTAAAAATTTTCAGTTTTTTTCATTTTACGGCCAAACGGTGCATTTTCTCATAGGGGTATGTATATCTTTTTTGAATCGGTACGTCAGGCTTAATCGAAATAAATTAAATTTGGAACGACATACAAAGTTTTTATTCTCACGAAATTTGCAAGACATGTAGACCTCCAATTGGAATTTTTTCTCACGAACCGTAAGACGTAGAAAAAATCTGAGTATTTGAGAAGAACAAGTAGCAAATTTTATGTAAGAAATGTGCACCGGTTTGACTCTAGGACCGGAATTGACGCCAATATATCCGATTAAAGGATGTTTAAATGATGAACAAATATTACAAAAAATTATAGTTTTTTCCATTTTCCGGCCAAACGGTGCATTTTCTCATAGGGGTATGTATATCTTTTTTGAATCAGAACGTCAGGCTTAATCGAAATAAATTAAATTTGGAACGAAATACAAAGTTTTTATTTTCACGAAATTTGCAAGACATGTAGACCTCCAATTGGAATTTTTTCTCACGAACCGTAAGACGTAGAAAAAAATCTGAGCACTCGAGAAGAACAAGTAGCAAATTTTATGTAAGAAAAGTGTACCGGTTTGACTCTAGGACCGAAATTGTCGCCAATATATCCGATTAAAGAATGTTTAAGAAATGAACAAATAATACAAAAAATTATAGTGTTTTCCATTTTGCGGCCAAACGGTGCATTTTCTCATAGGGGTATGTATATCTTTTTTGAATCAGTACGTCAGGCTTAATCGAAATAAATTAAATTTGGAACGAAATACAAAGTTTTTATTTTTTTTCACGAAATTTGCAAGACATGTCGACCTCCAATTGGAATTTTTATGTATGTATATCTTTTTTGAATCAGTACGTCAGGCTTAATAGAAATAGATTAAATTTGGAACGAAATACAAAGTTTTTATTTTCACGAAATTTGCAAGACATGTAGACCTCCAATTGGAATTTTTTCTCACGAACCGTAAGACGTAGAAAAAATCTGAGCACTTGAGAAGAACAAGTAGCAAATTTTATGTAAGAAATGTGCACCGGTTTGACTCTAGGACCGAAATTGACGCCAATATGCCCGATTATTGAATTTTGAAAAAAATCCAAGGGTACCCCCTTTAAACATTTTTGGGCAAATTCCAATTTTAGGAAATTGTTTTTTTAATGTTAATATATACACTAGGTCTAACTTATTCCAAATATGTGTTTTTTTTCTATCCCCTGCCCACAGTTTGGCAAAAATAATGGAAAAATCGAATTAAAAATTTTCCGTTTTTTCCATTTTCCGGCCAAACGGTGCATTTTCTCATAGGGGTATGTATATCTTTTTTGAATCAGTACGTCAGGTTTAATCGAAATAAATTAAATTTGGAACGAAATACAAAGTTTTTATTTTCACGAAATTTGCAAGACATGTAGACCTCCAATTGGAATTTTTTCTCACGAACCGTAAGACGTAGAAAAAATCTGAGCACTTGAGAAGAACAAGTAGCAAATTTTATGTAAGAAATGTGCACCGGTTTGACTATAGGACCGGAATTGACGCCAATATATCCGATTAAAGGATGGTTAAATGATGAACAAATATTACAAAAAATTATAGTTTTTTCCATTTTCCGGCCAAACGGTGCATTTTCTCATAGGGGTATGTATATCTTTTTTGTATCAGTACGTCAGGTTTAATCGAAATAAATTAAATTTGGAACGAAATACAAAGTTTTTATTTTCACGAAATTTGCAAGACATGTAGACCTCCAATTGGAATTTTTTCTCACGAACCGTAAGACGTAGAAAAAATCTGAGCACTTGAGAAGAACAAGTAGCAAATTCTATGTAGGAAAAGTGCACCGGTTTGACTCTAGGACCGAAATTGACGCCAATATGCCCGATTATTGAATTTTGAAAAAAATCCAAGGGTACCCCCTTTAAACATTTTTGGGCAAATTCCAATTTTAGGAAATTGTTTTTTTAATGTTAATATATACACTAGGTCTAACTTATTCCAAATATGTGTTTTTTTTCTATCCCCTGCCCACAGTTTGGCAAAAATAATGGAAAAATCGAATTAAAAATTTTCAGTTTTTTCCATTTTCCGGCCAAACGGTGCATTTTCTCATAGGGGTATGTATATCTTTTTTGAATCAGTACATCAGGTTTAATCGAAATAAATTAAATTTGGAACGAAATACAAAGTTTTTATTTTCACGAAATTTGCAAGACATGTAGACCTCCAATTGGAATTTTTTCTCACGAACCGTAAGACGTAGAAAAAATCTGAGTACTTGAGAAGAACAAGTAGCAAATTTTATGTAAGAAATGTGCACCAATTTGACTCTAGGACCAAAATTGACGCCAATATGTCCGGTTAAAGGATGTTTAAATGATGAACAAATATTACAAAAAATTATAGTTTTTTCCATTTTCCGGCCAAACGGTGCATTTTGTCATAGGGGTATGTATATCTTTTTTGAATCAGTACGTCAGGCTTAATCGAAATAAATTAAATTTGGAACGAAATACAAAGTTTTTATTTTCACGAAATTTGCAAGACATGTAGACCTCCAATTGGAATTTTTTCTCACGAACCGTAAGACGTAGAAAAAATCTGAGCACTTGAGAAGAACAAGTAGCAAATTTTATGTAAGAAATGTGCACCGGTTTGACTCTAGGACCGGAATTGACGCCAATATATCCGATTAAAGGATGTTTAAATGATGAACAAATATTACAAAAAATTATAGTTTTTTCCATTTTCCGGCCAAACGGTGCATTTTCTCATAGGGGTATGTATATCTTTTTTGTATCAGTACGTCAGGCTTAATCGAAATAAATTAAATTTGGAACGAAATACAAAGTTTTTATTTTCACGAAATTTGCAAGACATGTAGACCTCCAATTGGAATTTTTTCTCACGAACCGTAAGACGTAGAAAAAATCTGAGCACTTGAGAAGAACAAGTAGCAAATTCTATGTAGGAAAAGTGCACCGGTTTGACTCTAGGACCGAAATTGACGCCAATATGCCCGATTATTGAATTTTGAAAAAAATCCAAGGGTACCCCCCTTTAAACATTTTTGGGCAAATTCCAATTTTAGGAAATTGTTTTTTTAATGTTAATATATACACTAGGTCTAACTTATTCCAAATATGTGTTTTTTTTCTATCCCCTGCCCACAGTTTGGCAAAAATAATGGAAAAATCGAATTAAAAATTTTCAGTTTTTTCCATTTTCCGGCCAAACGGTGCATTTTCTCATAGGGGTATGTATATCTTTTTTGAATCAGTACATCAGGTTTAATCGAAATAAATTAAATTTGGAACGAAATACAAAGTTTTTATTTTCACGAAATTTGCAAGACATGTAGACCTCCAATTGGAATTTTTTCTCACGAACCGTAAGACGTAGAAAAAATCTGAGTACTTGAGAAGAACAAGTAGCAAATTTTATGTAAGAAATGTGCACCAATTTGACTCTAGGACCAAAATTGACGCCAATATGTCCGGTTAAAGGATGTTTAAATGATGAACAAATATTACAAAAAATTATAGTTTTTTCCATTTTCCGGCCAAACGGTGCATTTTCTCATAGGGGTATGTATATCTTTTTTGAATCAGTACGTCAGGCTTAATCGAAATAAATTAAATTTGGAACGAAATACAAAGTTTTTATTTTCACGAAATTTGCAAGACATGTAGACCTCCAATTGGAATTTTTTCTCACGAACCGTAAGAAGTAGAAAAAATCTGAGCACTTGAGAAGAACAAGTAGCAAATTTTATGTAAGAAATGTGCACCGGTTTGACTCTAAGACCGGAATTGACGCCAATATATCCGATTAAAGGATGTTTAAATGATGAACAAATATTACAAAAAATTATAGTTTTTTCCATTTTCCGGCCAAACGGTGCATTTTCTCATAAGGGTATGTATATCTTTTTTGAATCAGTACGTCAGGCTTAATAGAAATAAATTAAATTTGGAACAAAATACAAAGTTTTTATTTTCACGAAATTTGCAAGACATGTAGACCTCCAATTGGAATTTTTTCTCACGAACCGTAAGACGTAGAAAAAATCTGAGCACTTGAGAAGAACAAGTAGCAAATTTTATGTAAGAAATGTGCACCGGTTTGACTATAGGACCGGAATTGACGCCAATATATCCGATTAAAGGATGTTTAAATGATGAACAAATATTACAAAAAATTATAGTTTTTTCCATTTTCCGGCCAAACGGTGCATTTTCTCATAGGGGTATGTATATCTTTTTTGTATCAGTACGTCAGGCTTAATCGAAATAAATTAAATTTGGAACGAAATACAAAGTTTTTATTTTCACGAAATTTGCAAGACATGTAGACCTCCAATTGGAATTTTTTCTCACGAACCGTAAGACGTAGAAAAAATCTGAGCACTTGAGAAGAACAAGTAGCAAATTCTATGTAGGAAAAGTGCACCGGTTTGACTCTAGGACCGAAATTGACGCCAATATGCCCGATTATTGAATTTTGAAAAAAATCCAAGGGTACCCCCTTTAAACATTTTTGGGCAAATTCCAATTTTAGGAAATTGTTTTTTTAATGTTAATATATACACTAGGTCTAACTTATTCCAAATATGTGTTTTTTTTCTATCCCCTGCCCACAGTTTGGCAAAAATAATGGAAAAATCGAATTAAAAATTTTCAGTTTTTTCCATTTTCCGGCCAAACGGTGCATTTTCTCATAGGGGTATGTATATCTTTTTTGAATCAGTACATCAGGTTTAATCGAAATAAATTAAATTTGGAACGAAATACAAAGTTTTTATTTTCACGAAATTTGCAAGACATGTAGACCTCCAATTGGAATTTTTTCTCACGAACCGTAAGACGTAGAAAAAATCTGAGTACTTGAGAAGAACAAGTAGCAAATTTTATGTAAGAAATGTGCACCAATTTGACTCTAGGACCAAAATTGACGCCAATATGTCCGGTTAAAGGATGTTTAAATGATGAACAAATATTACAAAAAATTATAGTTTTTTCCATTTTCCGGCCAAACGGTGCATTTTGTCATAGGGGTATGTATATCTTTTTTGAATCAGTACGTCAGGCTTAATCGAAATAAATTAAATTTGGAACGAAATACAAAGTTTTTATTTTCACGAAATTTGCAAGACATGTAGACCTCCAATTGGAATTTTTTCTCACGAACCGTAAGACGTAGAAAAAATCTGAGTACTTGAGAAGAACAAGTAGCAAATTTTATGTAAGAAATGTGCACCGGTTTGACTCTAAGACCGGAATTGACGCCAATATATCCGATTAAAGGATGTTTAAATGATGAACAAATATTACAAAAAATTATAGTTTTTTCCATTTTCCGGCCAAACGGTGCATTTTGTCATAGGGGTATGTATATCTTTTTTGAATCAGTACGTCAGGCTTAATCGAAATAAATTAAATTTGGAACGAAATACAAAGTTTTTATTTTCACGAAATTTGCAAGACATGTAGACCTCCAATTGGAATTTTTTCTCACGAACCGTAAGACGTAGAAAAAATCTGAGCACTTGAGAAGAACAAGTAGCAAATTTTATGTAAGAAATGTGCACCGGTTTGACTCTAGGACCGGAATTGACGCCAATATATCCGATTAAAGGATGTTTAAATGATGAACAAATATTACAAAAAATTATAGTTTTTTCCATTTTCCGGCCAAACGGTGCATTTTCTCATAGGGGTATGTATATCTTTTTTGTATCAGTACGTCAGGCTTAATCGAAATAAATTAAATTTGGAACGAAATACAAAGTTTTTATTTTCACGAAATTTGCAAGACATGTAGACCTCCAATTGGAATTTTTTCTCACGAACCGTAAGACGTAGAAAAAATCTGAGCACTTGAGAAGAACAAGTAGCAAATTCTATGTAGGAAAAGTGCACCGGTTTGACTCTAGGACCGAAATTGACGCCAATATGCCCGATTATTGAATTTTGAAAAAAATCCAAGGGTACCCCCTTTAAACATTTTTGGGCAAATTCCAATTTTAGGAAATTGTTTTTTTAATGTTAATATATACACTAGGTCTAACTTATTCCAAATATGTGTTTTTTTTCTATCCCCTGCCCAGAGTTTGGCAAAAATAATGGAAAAATCGAATTAAAAATTTTCAGTTTTTTCCATTTTCCGGCCAAACGGTGCATTTTCTCATAGGGGTATTTATATCTTTTTTGAATCAGTACATCAGGTTTAATCGAAATAAATTAAATTTGGAACGAAATACAAAGTTTTTATTTTCACGAAATTTGCAAGACATGTAGACCTCCAATTGGAATTTTTTCTCACGAACCGTAAGACGTAGAAAAAATCTGAGTACTTGAGAAGAACAAGTAGCAAATTTTATGTAAGAAATGTGCACCAATTTGACTCTAGGACCAAAATTGACGCCAATATGTCCGGTTAAAGGATGTTTAAATGATGAACAAATATTACAAAAAATTATAGTTTTTTCCATTTTCCGGCCAAACGGTGCATTTTCTCCTAGGGGTATGTATATCTTTTTTGAATCAGTACGTCAGGCTTAATCGAAATAAATTAAATTTGGAACGAAATACAAAGTTTTTATTTTCACGAAATTTGCAAGACATGTAGACCTCCAATTGGAATTTTTTCTCACGAACCGTAAGAAGTAGAAAAAATCTGAGCACTTGAGAAGAACAAGTAGCAAATTTTATGTAAGAAATGTGCACCGATTTGACTCTAAGACCGGAATTGACGCCAATATATCCGATTAAAGGATGTTTAAATGATGAACAAATATTACAAAAAATTATAGTTTTTTCCATTTTCCGGCCAAACGGTGCATTTTCTCATAAGGGTATGTATATCTTTTTTGAATCAGTACGTCAGGCTTAATAGAAATAAATTAAATTTGGAACGAAATACAAAGTTTTTATTTTCACGAAATTTGCAAGACATGTAGACCTCCAATTGGAATTTTTTCTCACGAACCGTAAGACGTAGAAAAAATCTGAGTACTTGAGAAGAACAAGTAGCAAATTTTATGTAAGAAAAGTGTACCGGTTTGACTCTAGGACCGAAATTGTCGCCAATATATCCGATTAAAGAATGTTTAAGAAATGAACAAATAATACAAAAAATTATAGTTTTTTCCATTTTCCGGCCAAACGGTGCATTTTCTCATAGGGGTATGTATATCTTTTTTGTATCAGTACGTCAGGCTTAATCGAAATAAATTAAATTTGGAACGAAATACAAAGTTTTTATTTTCACGAAATTTGCAAGACATGTAGACCTCCAATTGGAATTTTTTCTCACGAACCGTAAGACGTAGAAAAAATCTGAGCACTTGAGAAGAACAAGTAGCAAATTCTATGTAGGAAAAGTGCACCGGTTTGACTCTAGGACCGAAATTGACGCCAATATGCCCGATTATTGAATTTTGAAAAAAATCCAAGGGTACCCCCTTTAAACATTTTTGGGCAAATTCCAATTTTAGGAAATTGTTTTTTTAATGTTAATATATACACTAGGTCTAACTTATTCCAAATATGTGTTTTTTTTTCTATCCCCTGCCCACAGTTTGGCAAAAATAATGGAAAAATCGAATTAAAAATTTTCAGTTTTTTCCATTTTCCGGCCAAACGGTGCATTTTCTCATAGGGGTATGTATATCTTTTTTGAATCAGTACATCAGGTTTAATCGAAATAAATTAAATTTGGAACGAAATACAAAGTTTTTATTTTCACGAAATTTGCAAGACATGTAGACCTCCAATTGGAATTTTTTCTCACGAACCGTAAGACGTAGAAAAAATCTGAGCACTTGAGAAGAACAAGTAGCAAATTTTATGTAAGAAATGTGCACCGGTTTGACTCTAGGACCAAAATTGACGCCAATATGTCCGGTTAAAGGATGTTTAAATGATGAACAAATATTACAAAAAATTATAGTTTTTTCCATTTTCCGGCCAAACGGTGCATTTTCTCATAAGGGTATGTATATCTTTTTTGAATCAGTACGTCAGGCTTAATAGAAATAAATTAAATTTGGAACGAAATACAAAGTTTTTATTTTCACGAAATTTGCAAGACATGTAGACCTCCAATTGGAATTTTTTCTCACGAACCGTAAGACGTAGAAAAAATCTGAGTACTTGAGAAGAACAAGTAGCAAATTTCATGTAAGAAAAGTGTACCGGTTTAACTCTAGGACCGAAATTGTCGCCAATATATCCGATTAAAGAATGTTTAAGAAATGAACAAATAATACAAAAAATTATAGTTTTTTCCATTTTCCGGCCAAACGGTGCATTTTCTCATAGGGGTATGTATATCTTTTTTGAATCAGTACGTCAGGTTTAATCGAAATAAATTAAATTTGGAACGAAATACAAAGTTTTTATTTTCACGAAATTTGCAAGACATGTAGACCTCCAATTGGAATTTTTTCTCACGAACCGTAAGACGTAGAAAAAATCTGAGCACTTGAGAAGAACAAGTAGCAAATTTTATGTAAGAAATGTGCACCGGTTTGACTCTAGGACCGGAATTGACGCCAATATATCCGATTAAAGGATGTTTAAATGATGAACAAATATTACAAAAAATTATAGTTTTTTCCATTTTCCGGCCAAACGGTGCATTTTCTCATAGGGGTATGTATATCTTTTTTGTATCAGTACGTCAGGCTTAATCGAAATAAATTAAATTTGGAACGAAATACAAAGTTTTTATTTTCACGAAATTTGCAAGACATGTAGACCTCCAATTGGAATTTTTTCTCACGAACCGTAAGACGTAGAAAAAATCTGAGCACTTGAGAAGAACAAGTAGCAAATTCTATGTAGGAAAAGTGCACCGGTTTGACTCTAGGACCGAAATTGACGCCAATATGTCCGGTTAAAGGATGTTTAAATGATGAACAAATATTACAAAAAATTATAGTTTTTTCCATTTTCCGGCCAAACGGTGCATTTTCTCATAGGGGTATGTATATCTTTTTTGAATCAGTACGTCAGGTTTAATCGAAATAAATTAAATTTGGAACGAAATACAAAGTTTTTATTTTCACGAAATTTGCAAGACATGTAGACCTCCAATTGGAATTTTTTCTCACGAACCGTAAGACGTAGAAAAAATCTGAGTACTTGAGAAGAACAACTAGCAAATTTTATGTAAGAAAAGTGTACCGGTTTGACACTAGGACCGAAATTGTCGCCAATATATCCGATTAAAGAATGTTTAAGAAATGAACAAATAATACAAAAAATTATAGTTTTTTCCATTTTCCGGCCAAACGGTGCATTTTCTCATAGGGGTATGTATATCTTTTTTGAATCAGTACGTCAGGTTTAATCGAAATAAATTAAATTTGGAACGAAATACAAAGTTTTTATTTTCACGAAATTTGCAAGACATGTAGACCTCCAATTGGAATTTTTTCTCACGAACCGTAAGACGTAGAAAAAATCTGAGCACTTGAGAAGAACAAGTAGCAAATTTTATGTAAGAAATGTGCACCGGTTTGACTCTAGGACCGGAATTGACGCCAATATATCCGATTAAAGGATGTTTAAATGATGAACAAATATTACAAAAAATTATAGTTTTTTCCATTTTCCGGCCAAACGGTGCATTTTCTCATAGGGGTATGTATATCTTTTTTGTATCAGTACGTCAGGCTTAATCGAAATAAATTAAATTTGGAACGAAATACAAAGTTTTTATTTTCACGAAATTTGCAAGACATGTAGACCTCCAATTGGAATTTTTTCTCACGAACCGTAAGACGTAGAAAAAATCTGAGCACTTGAGAAGAACAAGTAGCAAATTCTATGTAGGAAAAGTGCACCGGTTTGACTCTAGGACCGAAATTGACGCCAATATGCCCGATTATTGAATCTTGAAAAAAATCCAAGGGTACCCCCTTTAAACATTTTTGGGCAAATTCCAATTTTAGGAAATTGTTTTTTTAATGTTAATATATACACTAGGTCTAACTTATTCCAAATATGTGTTTTTTTTCTATCCCCTGCCCACAGTTTGGCAAAAATAATGGAAAAATCGAATTAAAAATTTTCAGTTTTTTCCATTTTCCGGCCAAACGGTGCATTTTCTCATAAGGGTATGTATATCTTTTTTGAATCAGTACGTCAGGCTTAATAGAAATAAATTAAATTTGGAACGAAATACAAAGTTTTTATTTTCACGAAATTTGCAAGACATGTAGACCTCCAATTGGAATTTTTTCTCACGAACCGTAAGACGTAGAAAAAATCTGAGTACTTGAGAAGAACAACTAGCAAATTTTATGTAAGAAAAGTGTACCGGTTTGACACTAGGACCGAAATTGTCGCCAATATATCCGATTAAAGAATGTTTAAGAAATGAACAAATAATACAAAAAATTATAGTTTTTTCCATTTTCCGGCCAAACGGTGCATTTTCTCATAGGGGTATGTATATCTTTTTTGAATCAGTACGTCAGGTTTAATCGAAATAAATTAAATTTGGAACGAAATACAAAGTTTTTATTTTCACGAAATTTGCAAGACATGTAGACCTCCAATTGGAATTTTTTCTCACGAACCGTAAGACGTAGAAAAAATCTGAGCACTTGAGAAGAACAAGTAGCAAATTTTATGTAAGAAATGTGCACCGGTTTGACTCTAGGACCGGAATTGACGCCAATATATCCGATTAAAGGATGTTTAAATGATGAACAAATACAGTAGACTCCCTCTATAACGAGAACTGAAATGACAGACTAATTACCTCGTTATAAGCCGATCTCGTTATATCAGACAATCATAATACTGTGCATACATATGAATCTGTAGTTTTCTAAACCATTAACTTCCTATAGTGAAGCCATTTGGAGCAATATAAGATGCTAATAAATGTTGTTTGAATGGCGTTTTTGAAAAAAAGTTATTTACTTTTATTGTCAATGAAATATATTAAAACATAAAAGAGTTGTTTACTTTTATTATCAATGATATACGTTAAAACAAAAAAGCTGTACTTATATTTTTTTCCAACTACATAATGTATAAATCGTATTTTCAAGGATAACATAAACTATTGCTTCGGCAATTTTAAGAACTCTGTCATTTTTAACTGCTTTAAATGGTCCAGTATCATTCTATCATATATTTTCTAAAGATGTGAAACAGTTGTATTTATTCATTGTAAAGAAGTTTATTGCGGGCTGCAGTTAAGTTTATTGAGGAGCTGTTTGAAAAGGTATTTATTTATAGCCACGACCGGACTAAAAACGTAAAAAACACGTTTTTTGGATCTTATTTTCTCTCGTTATAACCAAATTTGCCTCGCTATAGACGGTTATAGTTCAATAGAAATTTCACGGGACATCTAATGTATCTCGTTATAAGCGAAACCTCGTAATAACCGTGTTCGTTATAGAGGGAGTATACTGTATTACAAAAAATTATAGTTTTTTCCATTTTCCGGCCAAACGGTGCATTTTCTCATAGGGGTATGTATATCTTTTTTGTATCAGTACGTCAGGCTTAATCGAAATAAATTAAATTTAGAACGAAATACAAAGTTTTTATTTTCACGAAATTTGCAAGACATGTAGACCTCCAATTGGAATTTTTTCTCACGAACCGTAAGACGTAGAAAAAATCTGAGCACTTGAGAAGAACAAGTAGCAAATTCTATGTAGGAAAAGTGCACCGGTTTGACTCTAGGACCGAAATTGACGCCAATATGCCCGATTATTGAATCTTGAAAAAAATCCAAGGGTACCCCCTTTAAACATTTTTGGGCAAATTCCAATTTTAGGAAATTGTTTTTTTAATGTTAATATATACACTAGGTCTAACTTATTCCAAATATGTGTTTTTTTTCTATCCCCTGCCCACAGTTTGGCAAAAATAATGGAAAAATCGAATTAAAAATTTTCAGTTTTTTCCATTTTCCGGCCAAACGGTGCATTTTCTCATAGGGGTATGTATATCTTTTTTGAATCAGTACATCAGGTTTAATCGAAATAAATTAAATTTGGAACGAAATACAAAGTTTTTATTTTCACGAAATTTGCAAGACATGTAGACCTCCAATTGGAATTTTTTCTCACGAACCGTAAGACGTAGAAAAAATCTGAGTACTTGAGAAGAACAAGTAGCAAATTTTATGTAAGAAATGTGCACCAATTTGACTCTAGGACCAAAATTGACGCCAATATGTCCGGTTAAAGGATGTTTAAATGATGAACAAATATTACAAAAAATTATAGTTTTTTCCATTTTCCGGCCAAACGGTGCATTTTCTCATAAGGGTATGTATATCTTTTTTGAATCAGTACGTCAGGCTTAATAGAAATAAATTAAATTTGGAACGAAATACAAAGTTTTTATTTTCACGAAATTTGCAAGACATGTAGACCTCCAATTGGAATTTTTTCTCACGAACCGTAAGACGTAGAAAAAATCTGAGTACTTGAGAAGAACAACTAGCAAATTTTATGTAAGAAAAGTGTACCGGTTTGACACTAGGACCGAAATTGTCGCCAATATATCCGATTAAAGAATGTTTAAGAAATGAACAAATAATACAAAAAATTATAGTTTTTTCCATTTTCCGGCCAAACGGTGCATTTTCTCATAGGGGTATGTATATCTTTTTTGAATCAGTACGTCAGGTTTAATCGAAATAAATTAAATTTGGAACGAAATACAAAGTTTTTATTTTCACGAAATTTGCAAGACATGTAGACCTCCAATTGGAATTTTTTCTCACGAACCGTAAGACGTAGAAAAAATCTGAGTACTTGAGAAGAACAACTAGCAAATTTTATGTAAGAAAAGTGTACCGGTTTGACACTAGGACCGAAATTGTCGCCAATATATCCGATTAAAGAATGTTTAAGAAATGAACAAATAATACAAAAAATTATAGTTTTTTCCATTTTCCGGCCAAACGGTGCATTTTCTCATAGGGGTATGTATATCTTTTTTGAATCAGTACGTCAGGTTTAATCGAAATAAATTAAATTTGGAACGAAATACAAAGTTTTTATTTTCACGAAATTTGCAAGACATGTAGACCTCCAATTGGAATTTTTTCTCACGAACCGTAAGACGTAGAAAAAATCTGAGTACTTGAGAAGAACAACTAGCAAATTTTATGTAAGAAAAGTGTACCGGTTTGACACTAGGACCGAAATTGTCGCCAATATATCCGATTAAAGAATGTTTAAGAAATGAACAAATAATACAAAAAATTATAGTTTTTTCCATTTTCCGGCCAAACGGTGCATTTTCTCATAGGGGTATGTATATCTTTTTTGAATCAGTACGTCAGGTTTAATCGAAATAAATTAAATTTGGAACGAAATACAAAGTTTTTATTTTCACGAAATTTGCAAGACATGTAGACCTCCAATTGGAATTTTTTCTCACGAACCGTAAGACGTAGAAAAAATCTGAGTACTTGAGAAGAACAACTAGCAAATTTTATGTAAGAAAAGTGTACCGGTTTGACACTAGGACCGAAATTGTCGCCAATATATCCGATTAAAGAATGTTTAAGAAATGAACAAATAATACAAAAAATTATAGTTTTTTCCATTTTCCGGCCAAACGGTGCATTTTCTCATAGGGGTATGTATATCTTTTTTGAATCAGTACGTCAGGTTTAATCGAAATAAATTAAATTTGGAACGAAATACAAAGTTTTTATTTTCACGAAATTTGCAAGACATGTAGACCTCCAATTGGAATTTTTTCTCACGAACCGTAAGACGTAGAAAAAATCTGAGTACTTGAGAAGAACAAGTAGCAAATTTTATGTAAGAAATGTGCACCAATTTGACTCTAGGACCAAAATTGACGCCAATATGTCCGGTTAAAGGATGTTTAAATGATGAACAAATATTACAAAAAATTATAGTTTTTTCCATTTTCCGGCCAAACGGTGCATTTTCTCATAAGGGTATGTATATCTTTTTTGAATCAGTACGTCAGGCTTAATAGAAATAAATTAAATTTGGAACGAAATACAAAGTTTTTATTTTCACGAAATTTGCAAGACATGTAGACCTCCAATTGGAATTTTTTCTCACGAACCGTAAGACGTAGAAAAAATCTGAGTACTTGAGAAGAACAACTAGCAAATTTTATGTAAGAAAAGTGTACCGGTTTGACACTAGGACCGAAATTGTCGCCAATATATCCGATTAAAGAATGTTTAAGAAATGAACAAATAATACAAAAAATTATAGTTTTTTCCATTTTCCGGCCAAACGGTGCATTTTCTCATAGGGGTATGTATATCTTTTTTGAATCAGTACGTCAGGTTTAATCGAAATAAATTAAATTTGGAACGAAATACAAAGTTTTTATTTTCACGAAATTTGCAAGACATGTAGACCTCCAATTGGAATTTTTTCTCACGAACCGTAAGACGTAGAAAAAATCTGAGCACTTGAGAAGAACAAGTAGCAAATTTTATGTAAGAAATGTGCACCGGTTTGACTCTAGGACCGGAATTGACGCCAATATATCCGATTAAAGGATGTTTAAATGATGAACAAATATTACAAAAAATTATAGTTTTTTTCCATTTTCCGGCCAAACGGTGCATTTTCTCATAGGGGTATGTATATCTTTTTTGTATCAGTACGTCAGGCTTAATCGAAATAAATTAAATTTGGAACGAAATACAAAGTTTTTATTTTCACGAAATTTGCAAGACATGTAGACCTCCAATTGGAATTTTTTCTCACGAACCGTAAGACGTAGAAAAAATCTGAGCACTTGAGAAGAACAAGTAGCAAATTCTATGTAGGAAAAGTGCACCGGTTTGACTCTAGGACCGAAATTGACGCCAATATGCCCGATTATTGAATCTTGAAAAAAATCCAAGGGTACCCCCTTTAAACATTTTTGGGCAAATTCCAATTTTAGGAAATTGTTTTTTTAATGTTAATATATACACTAGGTCTAACTTATTCCAAATATGTGTTTTTTTTCTATCCCCTGCCCACAGTTTGGCAAAAATAATGGAAAAATCGAATTAAAAATTTTCAGTTTTTTCCATTTTCCGGCCAAACGGTGCATTTTCTCATAGGGGTATGTATATCTTTTTTGAATCAGTACATCAGGTTTAATCGAAATAAATTAAATTTGGAACGAAATACAAAGTATTTATTTTCACGAAATTTGCAAGACATGTAGACCTCCAATTGGAATTTTTTCTCACGAACCGTAAGACGTAGAAAAAATCTGAGTACTTGAGAAGAACAAGTAGCAAATTTTATGTAAGAAATGTGCACCAATTTGACTCTAGGACCAAAATTGACGCCAATATGTCCGGTTAAAGGATGTTTAAATGATGAACAAATATTACAAAAAATTATAGTTTTTTCCATTTTCCGGCCAAACGGTGCATTTTCTCATAAGGGTATGTATATCTTTTTTGAATCAGTACGTCAGGCTTAATAGAAATAAATTAAATTTGGAACGAAATACAAAGTTTTTATTTTCACGAAATTTGCAAGACATGTAGACCTCCAATTGGAATTTTTTCTCACGAACTGTAAGACGTAGAAAAAATCTGAGTACTTGAGAAGAACAACTAGCAAATTTTATGTAAGAAAAGTGTACCGGTTTGACACTAGGACCGAAATTGTCGCCAATATATCCGATTAAAGAATGTTTAAGAAATGAACAAATAATACAAAAAATTATAGTTTTTTCCATTTTCCGGCCAAACGGTGCATTTTCTCATAGGGGTATGTATATCTTTTTTGAATCAGTACGTCAGGTTTAATCGAAATAAATTAAATTTGGAACGAAATACAAAGTTTTTATTTTCACGAAATTTGCAAGACATGTAGACCTCCAATTGGAATTTTTTCTCACGAACCGTAAGACGTAGAAAAAATCTGAGCACTTGAGAAGAACAAGTAGCAAATTTTATGTAAGAAATGTGCACCGGTTTGACTCTAGGACCGGAATTGACGCCAATATATCCGATTAAAGGATGTTTAAATGATGAACAAATATTACAAAAAATTATAGTTTTTTCCATTTTCCGGCCAAACGGTGCATTTTCTCATAGGGGTATGTATATCTTTTTTGTATCAGTACGTCAGGCTTAATCGAAATAAATTAAATTTGGAACGAAATACAAAGTTTTTATTTTCACGAAATTTGCAAGACATGTAGACCTCCAATTGGAATTTTTTCTCACGAACCGTAAGACGTAGAAAAAATCTGAGCACTTGAGAAGAACAAGTAGCAAATTCTATGTAGGAAAAGTGCACCGGTTTGACTCTAGGACCGAAATTGACGCCAATATGCCCGATTATTGAATCTTGAAAAAAATCCAAGGGTACCCCCTTTAAACATTTTTGGGCAAATTCCAATTTTAGGAAATTGTTTTTTTAATGTTAATATATACACTAGGTCTAACTTATTCCAAATATGTGTTTTTTTTCTATCCCCTGCCCACAGTTTGGCAAAAATAATGGAAAAATCGAATTAAAAATTTTCAGTTTTTTCCATTTTCCGGCCAAACGGTGCATTTTCTCATAGGGGTATGTATATCTTTTTTGAATCAGTACATCAGGTTTAATCGAAATAAATTAAATTTGGAACGAAATACAAAGTTTTTATTTTCACGAAATTTGCAAGACATGTAGACCTCCAATTGGAATTTTTTCTCACGAACCGTAAGACGTAGAAAAAATCTGAGTACTTGAGAAGAACAACTAGCAAATTTTATGTAAGAAAAGTGTACCGGTTTGACACTAGGACCGAAATTGTCGCCAATATATCCGATTAAAGAATGTTTAAGAAATGAACAAATAATACAAAAAATTATAGTTTTTTCCATTTTCCGGCCAAACGGTGCATTTTCTCATAGGGGTATGTATATCTTTTTTGAATCAGTACGTCAGGTTTAATCGAAATAAATTAAATTTGGAACGAAATACAAAGTTTTTATTTTCACGAAATTTGCAAGACATGTAGACCTCCAATTGGAATTTTTTCTCACGAACCGTAAGACGTAGAAAAAATCTGAGTACTTGAGAAGAACAACTAGCAAATTTTATGTAAGAAAAGTGTACCGGTTTGACACTAGGACCGAAATTGTCGCCAATATATCCGATTAAAGAATGTTTAAGAAATGAACAAATAATACAAAAAATTATAGTTTTTTCCATTTTCCGGCCAAACGGTGCATTTTCTCATAGGGGTATGTATATCTTTTTTGAATCAGTACGTCAGGTTTAATCGAAATAAATTAAATTTGGAACGAAATACAAAGTTTTTATTTTCACGAAATTTGCAAGACATGTAGACCTCCAATTGGAATTTTTTCTCACGAACCGTAAGACGTAGAAAAAATCTGAGTACTTGAGAAGAACAACTAGCAAATTTTATGTAAGAAAAGTGTACCGGTTTGACACTAGGACCGAAATTGTCGCCAATATATCCGATTAAAGAATGTTTAAGAAATGAACAAATAATACAAAAAATTATAGTTTTTTCCATTTTCCGGCCAAACGGTGCATTTTCTCATAGGGGTATGTATATCTTTTTTGAATCAGTACGTCAGGTTTAATCGAAATAAATTAAATTTGGAACGAAATACAAAGTTTTTATTTTCACGAAATTTGCAAGACATGTAGACCTCCAATTGGAATTTTTTCTCACGAACCGTAAGACGTAGAAAAAATCTGAGTACTTGAGAAGAACAAGTAGCAAATTTTATGTAAGAAATGTGCACCAATTTGACTCTAGGACCAAAATTGACGCCAATATGTCCGGTTAAAGGATGTTTAAATGATGAACAAATATTACAAAAAATTATAGTTTTTTCCATTTTCCGGCCAAACGGTGCATTTTCTCATAAGGGTATGTATATCTTTTTTGAATCAGTACGTCAGGCTTAATAGAAATAAATTAAATTTGGAACGAAATACAAAGTTTTTATTTTCACGAAATTTGCAAGACATGTAGACCTCCAATTGGAATTTTTTCTCACGAACCGTAAGACGTAGAAAAAATCTGAGTACTTGAGAAGAACAACTAGCAAATTTTATGTAAGAAAAGTGTACCGGTTTGACACTAGGACCGAAATTGTCGCCAATATATCCGATTAAAGAATGTTTAAGAAATGAACAAATAATACAAAAAATTATAGTTTTTTCCATTTTCCGGCCAAACGGTGCATTTTCTCATAGGGGTATGTATATCTTTTTTGAATCAGTACGTCAGGTTTAATCGAAATAAATTAAATTTGGAACGAAATACAAAGTTTTTATTTTCACGAAATTTGCAAGACATGTAGACCTCCAATTGGAATTTTTTCTCACGAACCGTAAGACGTAGAAAAAATCTGAGCACTTGAGAAGAACAAGTAGCAAATTTTATGTAAGAAATGTGCACCGGTTTGACTCTAGGACCGGAATTGACGCCAATATATCCGATTAAAGGATGTTTAAATGATGAACAAATATTACAAAAAATTATAGTTTTTTCCATTTTCCGGCCAAACGGTGCATTTTCTCATAGGGGTATGTATATCTTTTTTGAATCAGTACATCAGGTTTAATCGAAATAAATTAAATTTGGAACGAAATACAAAGTATTTATTTTCACGAAATTTGCAAGACATGTAGACCTCCAATTGGAATTTTTTCTCACGAACCGTAAGACGTAGAAAAAATCTGAGTACTTGAGAAGAACAAGTAGCAAATTTTATGTAAGAAATGTGCACCAATTTGACTCTAGGACCAAAATTGACGCCAATATGTCCGGTTAAAGGATGTTTAAATGATGAACAAATATTACAAAAAATTATAGTTTTTTCCATTTTCCGGCCAAACGGTGCATTTTCTCATAAGGGTATGTATATCTTTTTTGAATCAGTACGTCAGGCTTAATAGAAATAAATTAAATTTGGAACGAAATACAAAGTTTTTATTTTCACGAAATTTGCAAGACATGTAGACCTCCAATTGGAATTTTTTCTCACGAACCGTAAGACGTAGAAAAAATCTGAGTACTTGAGAAGAACAACTAGCAAATTTTATGTAAGAAAAGTGTACCGGTTTGACACTAGGACCGAAATTGTCGCCAATATATCCGATTAAAGAATGTTTAAGAAATGAACAAATAATACAAAAAATTATAGTTTTTTCCATTTTCCGGCCAAACGGTGCATTTTCTCATAGGGGTATGTATATCTTTTTTGAATCAGTACGTCAGGTTTAATCGAAATAAATTAAATTTGGAACGAAATACAAAGTTTTTATTTTCACGAAATTTGCAAGACATGTAGACCTCCAATTGGAATTTTTTCTCACGAACCGTAAGACGTAGAAAAAATCTGAGCACTTGAGAAGAACAAGTAGCAAATTTTATGTAAGAAATGTGCACCGGTTTGACTCTAGGACCGGAATTGACGCCAATATATCCGATTAAAGGATGTTTAAATGATGAACAAATATTACAAAAAATTATAGTTTTTTCCATTTTCCGGCCAAACGGTGCATTTTCTCATAGGGGTATGTATATCTTTTTTGTATCAGTACGTCAGGCTTAATCGAAATAAATTAAATTTGGAACGAAATACAAAGTTTTTATTTTCACGAAATTTGCAAGACATGTAGACCTCCAATTGGAATTTTTTCTCACGAACCGTAAGACGTAGAAAAAATCTGAGCACTTGAGAAGAACAAGTAGCAAATTCTATGTAGGAAAAGTGCACCGGTTTGACTCTAGGACCGAAATTGACGCCAATATGCCCGATTATTGAATCTTGAAAAAAATCCAAGGGTACCCCCTTTAAACATTTTTGGGCAAATTCCAATTTTAGGAAATTGTTTTTTTAATGTTAATATATACACTAGGTCTAACTTATTCCAAATATGTGTTTTTTTTCTATCCCCTGCCCACAGTTTGGCAAAAATAATGGAAAAATCGAATTAAAAATTTTCAGTTTTTTCCATTTTCCGGCCAAACGGTGCATTTTCTCATAGGGGTATGTATATCTTTTTTGAATCAGTACATCAGGTTTAATCGAAATAAATTAAATTTGGAACGAAATACAAAGTTTTTATTTTCACGAAATTTGCAAGACATGTAGACCTCCAATTGGAATTTTTTCTCACGAACCGTAAGACGTAGAAAAAATCTGAGTACTTGAGAAGAACAAGTAGCAAATTTTATGTAAGAAATGTGCACCAATTTGACTCTAGGACCAAAATTGACGCCAATATGTCCGGTTAAAGGATGTTTAAATGATGAACAAATATTACAAAAAATTATAGTTTTTTCCATTTTCCGGCCAAACGGTGCATTTTCTCATAGGGGTATGTATATCTTTTTTGAATCAGTACGTCAGGCTTAATCGAAATAAATTAAATTTGGAACGAAATACAAAGTTTTTATTTTCACGAAATTTGCAAGACATGTAGACCTCCAATTGGAATTTTTTCTCACGAACCGTAAGACGTAGAAAAAATCTGAGCACTTGAGAAGAACAAGTAGCAAATTTTATGTAAGAAATGTGCACCGGTTTGACTCTAGGACCGGAATTGACGCCAATATATCCGATTAAAGGATGTTTAAATGATGAACAAATATTACAAAAAATTATAGTTTTTTCCATTTTCCGGCCAAACGGTGCATTTTCTCATAGGGGTATGTATATCTTTTTTGTATCAGTACGTCAGGCTTAATCGAAATAAATTAAATTTGGAACGAAATACAAAGTTTTTATTTTCACGAAATTTGCAAGACATGTAGACCTCCAATTGGAATTTTTTCTCACGAACCGTAAGACGTAGAAAAAATCTGAGCACTTGAGAAGAACAAGTAGCAAATTCTATGTAGGAAAAGTGCACCGGTTTGACTCTAGGACCGAAATTGACGCCAATATGCCCGATTATTGAATTTTGAAAAAAATCCAAGGGTACCCCCTTTAAACATTTTTGGGCAAATTCCAATTTTAGGAAATTGTTTTTTTAATGTTAATATATACACTAGGTCTAACTTATTCCAAATATGTGTTTTTTTTCTATCCCCTGCCCACAGTTTGGCAAAAATAATGGAAAAATCGAATTAAAAATTTTCAGTTTTTTCCATTTTCCGGCCAAACGGTGCATTTTCTCATAGGGGTATGTATATCTTTTTTGAATCAGTACATCAGGTTTAATCGAAATAAATTAAATTTGGAACGAAATACAAAGTTTTTATTTTCACGAAATTTGCAAGACATGTAGACCTCCAATTGGAATTTTTTCTCACGAACCGTAAGACGTAGAAAAAATCTGAGTACTTGAGAAGAACAAGTAGCAAATTTTATGTAAGAAATGTGCACCAATTTGACTCTAGGACCAAAATTGACGCCAATATGTCCGGTTAAAGGATGTTTAAATGATGAACAAATATTACAAAAAATTATAGTTTTTTCCATTTTCCGACCAAACGGTGCATTTTCTCATAGGGGTATGTATATCTTTTTTGAATCAGTACGTCAGGCTTAATCGAAATAAATTAAATTTGGAACGAAATACAAAGTTTTTATTTTCACGAAATTTGCAAGACATGTAGACCTCCAATTGGAATTTTTTCTCACGAACCGTAAGACGTAGAAAAAATCTGAGCACTTGAGAAGAACAAGTAGCAAATTCTATGTAGGAAAAGTGCACCGGTTTGACTCTAGGACCGAAATTGACGCCAATATGCCCGATTATTGAATTTTGAAAAAAATCCAAGGGTACCCCCTTTAAACATTTTTGGGCAAATTCCAATTTTAGGAAATTGTTTTTTTAATGTTAATATATACACTAGGTCTAACTTATTCCAAATATGTGTTTTTTTTCTATCCCCTGCCCATAGTTTGGCAAAAATAATGGAAAAATCGAATTAAAAATTTTCAGTTTTTTCCATTTTCCGGCCAAACGGTGCATTTTCTCATAGGGGTATGTATATCTTTTTTGAATCAGTACATCAGGTTTAATCGAAATAAATTAAATTTGGAACGAAATACAAAGTTTTTATTTTCACGAAATTTGCAAGACATGTAGACCTCCAATTGGAATTTTTTCTCACGAACCGTAAGACGTAGAAAAAATCTGAGTACTTGAGAAGAACAAGTAGCAAATTTTATGTAAGAAATGTGCACCAATTTGACTCTAGGACCAAAATTGACGCCAATATGTCCGGTTAAAGGATGTTTAAATGATGAACAAATATTACAAAAAATTATAGTTTTTTCCATTTTCCGGCCAAACGGTGCATTTTCTCATAAGGGTATGTATATCTTTTTTGAATCAGTACGTCAGGCTTAATAGAAATAAATTAAATTTGGAACGAAATACAAAGTTTTTATTTTCACGAAATTTGCAAGACATGTAGACCTCCAATTGGAATTTTTTCTCACGAACCGTAAGACGTAGAAAAAATCTGAGTACTTGAGAAGAACAAATAGCAAATTTTATGTAAGAAAAGTGTACCGGTTTGACACTAGGACCGAAATTGTCGCCAATATATCCGATTAAAGAATGTTTAAGAAATGAACAAATAATACAAAAAATTATAGTTTTTTCCATTTTCCGGCCAAACGGTGCATTTTCTCATAGGGGTATGTATATCTTTTTTGAATCAGTACGTCAGGTTTAATCGAAATAAATTAAATTTGGAACGAAATACAAAGTTTTTATTTTCACGAAATTTGCAAGACATGTAGACCTCCAATTGGAATTTTTTCTCACGAACCGTAAGACGTAGAAAAAATCTGAGCACTTGAGAAGAACAAGTAGCAAATTTTATGTAAGAAATGTGCACCGGTTTGACTCTAGGACCGGAATTGACGCCAATATATCCGATTAAAGGATGTTTAAATGATGAACAAATATTACAAAAAATTATAGTTTTTTCCATTTTCCGGCCAAACGGTGCATTTTCTCATAGGGGTATGTATATCTTTTTTGTATCAGTACGTCAGGCTTAATCGAAATAAATTAAATTTGGAACGAAATACAAAGTTTTTATTTTCACGAAATTTGCAAGACATGTAGACCTCCAATTGGAATTTTTTCTCACGAACCGTAAGACGTAGAAAAAATCTGAGCACTTGAGAAGAACAAGTAGCAAATTCTATGTAGGAAAAGTGCACCGGTTTGACTCTAGGACCGAAATTGACGCCAATATGCCCGATTATTGAATTTTGAAAAAAATCCAAGGGTACCCCCTTTAAACATTTTTGGGCAAATTCCAATTTTAGGAAATTGTTTTTTTAATGTTAATATATACACTAGGTCTAACTTATTCCAAATATGTGTTTTTTTTCTATCCCCTGCCCACAGTTTGGCAAAAATAATGGAAAAATCGAATTAAAAATTTTCAGTTTTTTCCATTTTCCGGCCAAACGGTGCATTTTCTCATAGGGGTATGTATATCTTTTTTGAATCAGTACATCAGGTTTAATCGAAATAAATTAAATTTGGAACGAAATACAAAGTTTTTATTTTCACGAAATTTGCAAGACATGTAGACCTCCAATTGGAATTTTTTCTCACGAACCGTAAGACGTAGAAAAAATCTGAGTACTTGAGAAGAACAAGTAGCAAATTTTATGTAAGAAATGTGCACCAATTTGACTCTAGGACCAAAATTGACGCCAATATGTCCGGTTAAAGGATGTTTAAATGATGAACAAATATTACAAAAAATTATAGTTTTTTCCATTTTCCGACCAAACGGTGCATTTTCTCATAGGGGTATGTATATCTTTTTTGAATCAGTACGTCAGGCTTAATCGAAATAAATTAAATTTGGAACGAAATACAAAGTTTTTATTTTCACGAAATTTGCAAGACATGTAGACCTCCAATTGGAATTTTTTCTCACGAACCGTAAGACGTAGAAAAAATCTGAGCACTTGAGAAGAACAAGTAGCAAATTCTATGTAGGAAAAGTGCACCGGTTTGACTCTAGGACCGAAATTGACGCCAATATGCCCGATTATTGAATTTTGAAAAAAATCCAAGGGTACCCCCTTTAAACATTTTTGGGCAAATTCCAATTTTAGGAAATTGTTTTTTTAATGTTAATATATACACTAGGTCTAACTTATTCCAAATATGTGTTTTTTTTCTATCCCCTGCCCATAGTTTGGCAAAAATAATGGAAAAATCGAATTAAAAATTTTCAGTTTTTTCCATTTTCCGGCCAAACGGTGCATTTTCTCATAGGGGTATGTATATCTTTTTTGAATCAGTACATCAGGTTTAATCGAAATAAATTAAATTTGGAACGAAATACAAAGTTTTTATTTTCACGAAATTTGCAAGACATGTAGACCTCCAATTGGAATTTTTTCTCACGAACCGTAAGACGTAGAAAAAATCTGAGTACTTGAGAAGAACAAGTAGCAAATTTTATGTAAGAAATGTGCACCAATTTGACTCTAGGACCAAAATTGACGCCAATATGTCCGGTTAAAGGATGTTTAAATGATGAACAAATATTACAAAAAATTATAGTTTTTTCCATTTTCCGGCCAAACGGTGCATTTTCTCATAAGGGTATGTATATCTTTTTTGAATCAGTACGTCAGGCTTAATAGAAATAAATTAAATTTGGAACGAAATACAAAGTTTTTATTTTCACGAAATTTGCAAGACATGTAGACCTCCAATTGGAATTTTTTCTCACGAACCGTAAGACGTAGAAAAAATCTGAGTACTTGAGAAGAACAAATAGCAAATTTTATGTAAGAAAAGTGTACCGGTTTGACACTAGGACCGAAATTGTCGCCAATATATCCGATTAAAGAATGTTTAAGAAATGAACAAATAATACAAAAAATTATAGTTTTTTCCATTTTCCGGCCAAACGGTGCATTTTCTCATAGGGGTATGTATATCTTTTTTGAATCAGTACGTCAGGTTTAATCGAAATAAATTAAATTTGGAACGAAATACAAAGTTTTTATTTTCACGAAATTTGCAAGACATGTAGACCTCCAATTGGAATTTTTTCTCACGAACCGTAAGACGTAGAAAAAATCTGAGCACTTGAGAAGAACAAGTAGCAAATTTTATGTAAGAAATGTGCACCGGTTTGACTCTAGGACCGGAATTGACGCCAATATATCCGATTAAAGGATGTTTAAATGATGAACAAATATTACAAAAAATTATAGTTTTTTCCATTTTCCGGCCAAACGGTGCATTTTCTCATAGGGGTATGTATATCTTTTTTGTATCAGTACGTCAGGCTTAATCGAAATAAATTAAATTTGGAACGAAATACAAAGTTTTTATTTTCACGAAATTTGCAAGACATGTAGACCTCCAATTGGAATTTTTTCTCACGAACCGTAAGACGTATAAAAAATCTGAGCACTTGAGAAGAACAAGTAGCAAATTCTATGTAGGAAAAGTGCACCGGTTTGACTCTAGGACCGAAATTGACGCCAATATGCCCGATTATTGAATTTTGAAAAAAATCCAAGGGTACCCCCTTTAAACATTTTTGGGCAAATTCCAATTTTAGGAAATTGTTTTTTTAATGTTAATATATACACTAGGTCTAACTTATTCCAAATATGTGTTTTTTTTCTATCCCCTACCCACAGTTTGGCAAAAATAATGGAAAAATCGAATTAAAAATTTTCAGTTTTTTCCATTTTGCGGCCAAACGGTGCATTTTCTCATAGGGGCATGTATATCTTTTTTGAATCAGTACGTCAGGCTTAATCGAAATAAATTAAATTTGGAACGAAATACAAAGTTTTTATTTTCATGAAATTTGCAAGACATGTAGACCTCCAATTGGAATTTTTTCTCACGAACCGTAAGACGTAGAAAAAATCTGAGTACTTGAGAAGAACAAGTAGCAAATTTTGTGTAAGAAATGTGCACCAATTTGACTCTAGGACCGAAATTGACGCCAATATGTCCGGTTAAAGGATGTTTAAATGATGAACAAATATTACAAAAAATTATAGTTTTTTCCATTTTCCGGCCAAACGGTGCATTTTCTCATAAGGGTATGTATATCTTTTTTGAATCAGTACGTCAGGCTTAATAGAAATAAATTAAATTTGGAACGAAATACAAAGTTTTTATTTTCACGAAATTTGCAAGACATGTAGACCTCCAATTGGAATTTTTTCTCACGAACCGTAAGACGTAGAAAAAATCTGAGCACTTTAGAAGAACAAGTAGCAAATTTTATGTAAGAAATGTGCACCGGTTTGACTCTAGGACCGGAATTGACGCCAATATATCCGATTAAAGGATGTTTAAATGATGAACAAATATTACAAAAAATTATAGTTTTTTCCATTTTCCGGCCAAACGGTGCATTTTCTCATAGGGGTATGTATATCTTTTTTGAATCAGTACGGCAGGCTTAATCGAAATAAATTAAATTTGGAACGAAATACAAAGTTTTTATTCTCACGAAATTTGCAAGACATGTAGACTTCCAATTGGAATTTTTTCTCACGAACCGTAAGACGTAGAAAAAATCTGAGCACTTGAGAAGAACAAGTAGCAAATTTTATGTAGGAAAAGTGCACCGGTTTGACTCTAGGACCGAAATTGACGCCAATATGCCCGATTATTGAATTTGAAAAAAATCCAAGGGTACCCCCTTTAAACATTTTTGGGCAAATTCCAATTTTAGGAAATTGTTTTTTTAATGTTAATATATACACTAGGTCTAACTTATTCCAAATATGTGTTTTTTTTCTATCCCCTACCCACAGTTTGGCAAAAATAATGGAAAAATCGAATTAAAAATTTTCAGTTTTTTCCATTTTCCGGCCAAACGGTGCATTTTCTCATAGGGGTATGTATTTTTTTTTTAATCAGTACGTCAGGTTTAATCGAAATAAATTAAATTTGGAACGAAATACAAAGTTTTTATTTTCACGAAATTTGCAAGACATGTAGACCTCCAATTGGAATTTTTTCTCACGAACCGTAAGACGTAGAAAAAAATCTGAGCACTTGAGAAGAACAAGTAGCAAATTTTATGTAAGAAATGTGCACCGGTTTGACTCTAGGACCGGAATTGACGCCAATATATCCGATTAAAGGATGTTTAAATGATGAACAAATATTACAAAAAATTATAGTTTTTTCCATTTTCCGGCCAAACGGTGCATTTTCTCATAGGGGTATGTATATCTTTTTTGAATCAGTACGTCAGGCTTAATCGAAATAAATTAAATTTGGAACGAAATACAAAGTTTTTATTCTCACGAAATTTGCAAGACATGTAGACTTCCAATTGGAATTTTTTCTCACGAACCGTAAGACGTAGAAAAAATCTGAGCACTTGAGAAGAACAAGTAGCAAATTTTATGTAGGAAAAGTGCACCATTTTGACTCTAGGACCGAAATTGACGCCAATATACCCGATTATTGAATTTTGAAAAAAATCCAAGGGTACCCCCTTTAAACACC